>NC_034180.2:40973621-41095986 GCF_002021735.2 Oncorhynchus kisutch
CTTATGGTAGGGAAATGAACATTCAATAATCTGGAAACAGCTCCGGTGGACATTCCTGCAGTCAGCATGTCAATTACATGCTCCTTCAAAACTTGAGACATCTGTGGCATTGTGTTTTGTGCAAAACTGCACATTTTAGAGTGTCCTTTTATTGTTGCCTAAAGGAAGATGGTTATTCAGGCGAGTGAGCGATGAGTAGCGCTCAGACATAATTTGACGGTAATGAATCAAGACAAATGCAGAGGAATAAAAAGCTGCACTTAGAGCACGGCCCACCCCACTCTCTCTCTGTGTGTGTGTTGGCCTACCTGCCTTGTTAGGAATCTGTTTTGATCATTCTCGATTGATGCTTTCCAGATCTGTGCACGAGAAAATAAGTTCTACCCGCAAATGGGTGCAGCAATGCATAAGATCCCATGTTTTTTAGACAGTAATAGCACACCCCCACACACCATCACAACAGCCTCAAATGACTGAGCACACACACACAGTCAATATTAGGCCAACAGCATACCACCCTGCATCCCACTGCTGGCTTGGGTTTGTCCTGGATGGGAGACCAGATGCTGCTGGAAGTGTGTTGGTCAGTGTTTTGGGACATGGCCCTGTGCAGGGGGACGTTAAACCCACCATTGCGACCTGTACGCTCTCGTTGGCTGGCCCTCGCTTCATACACGTCGCCAAACCCACTGGCTCCATGTCATCTACAAGACCCTTCTAGGTAAAGTCCCCCCTTATCTCAGCTCACTGGTCACCATAGCATCACCCACCTGTAGCACGTGCTCCAGCAGGTATATCTCTCTGGTCACCCCCAAAACCAATTATTTCTTTGGCCGCCTCTCCTTCCAGTTCTCTGCTGCCAATGACTGGAACGAACTACAAAACATCTCTGAAACTGGAAACACTTATCTCCCTCACTAGCTTTAAACACCAGCTGTCAGAGCAGCTCACAGATTACTGCACCTGTACATAGCCCATCTATAATTTAGCCCAAACAACTACCTCTCCCTACTGTATTTATTTTATTTATTTATTTTGCTCATTTGCACCCCATTATTTTTATTTCTACTTTGCACATTCTTCTACTGCAAATCTACCATTCCAATGTTTTCCTTGCCATATTGTATTTACTTCGCCACCATGGCTTTTTTCTTTAACTTTACCTCCCTTATCTCACCTCATTTGCTCACATCGTATATAGACTTGTTAATACTGTATCATTGACTGTATGTTTGTTTTACTCCATGTGTAACTCTGTGTTGTTGTATGTGTCGAACTGCTTTGCTTTATCTTGGCCAGGTCGCAATTGTAAATGAGAACTTGTTCTCAACTTGCCTACCTGGTTAAATAAAGGTGAAAAAAAAAAAAAACGCCCTCATACCATCAAGGCCACCTAATCATCCCCAGCTGCCAATTGGCTCATTCATCCTCCTTCCCTTCCCCAGGTCGCTGCTATAAATGAGATTGTGTTCTCAGTCAAGTTACCTGGTAAAATACAATATAATGTAATCTGGTGAGATCTTGGTCATGCATAAAATGAGAAAGAGTGGTAGAGCGTGTGAGCTTGGGTTTACGGGCCAAAGCTCACAGGTGAACATGTTGGCACCACAAATGGACACCTCTAGATAGTGTGTGTATGTGTGTGTGTGAGTAGCAAGAGCATGAGCGTGTGTTTGTGCATGAGTGTGTGTATGACCATTTCTGTCTCAGTGTTCATCTGGTCCTGTCCTGCTCTACCTATCAGAATGGCTGAATGGGAACACCTCACTTTAAATCTACCAATCAGAGGCCTTCTTTTGATATCCCCCACAATGCACGCACACTCCCTCTACATTCCTATTGAGTGCCATGTCCTTACAGAAGCATGGGGAAACCCTTAACACAGCTTGTTTCTGCATGACTGTTACAGGCCAGCCGAATGGAGTGTACTTTCATACCATTTCCTGCTGTGTGACTCTCTCCACCACTGTGTGTGGGTACTGTGCTGGTCTCTCTACCACTGTGTGTGTGTACTGTGCTGGTCTCTCTACCCCTGTGTGTACTGTGCTGGTCTCTCTCTACCACTGTGTGTACTGTGCTGGTCTCTCTACCACTGTGTGTACAGTGCTGGTCTCTCTCTACCACCGTGTGTACTGTACTGGTCTCTCTACCACTGTGTGTACTGTGCTGGTCTCTCTCTACCACTGTGTGTACTGTGCTGGTCTCTCTCTACCACTTTGTGTGTGTACTGTGCTGGTCTCTCTACCACCGTGTGTGTGTACTGTGCTGGTCTCTCTATCACTGTGTGTACTGTGCTGGTCTCTCTCTCTGCCACTGTGTGTGTGTACTGTGCTGGTCTCTCTACCACTGTGTGTGTGTACTGTGCTGGTCTCTCTCTCTACCACTGTGTGTGTGTACTGTGCTGGTCTCTCTCTCTACCACTGTGTGTGTGTACTGTGCTGGTCTCTACCACTGTGTGTGTGCACTGAGAATATCGACATTAAGTGGTTTGATTGTGGTGTCAAAGGAGGGGGATAAGAATGGTGATCAAATCTGTATTCATGACGACCTGGTTTTATTTGGGAGCAAATGTTTTGTTCTGCTGTCGCTGGTCAAAAACAAGACAAAAGCCTTCGCCCCTAAAACAAGCCTTGGGGTGATTGCACAACCCTTTGGCTTAAGGATGGGGAGGAGGCAGGGGTGGTCATCCCCTTGGTTCAGTTTTTCAAAATTGATCTTGATTTCACCTATCGCATAGGATTTCATGCATAAAAATAGAATGAATAGAACAGACAAATCTTTGAATGGAATGGGGACTCCCAATCTATGCATTTTAGTTCTATGTATTTAATCCTATCCGATAGGCGAAATCCAGATAGATAACTTTTGAAAAACTGGTCTCAGGAGAATAGCCATACGATGTGCATGCTTTAGTTTCAGCCCAGCTCTAAATTGAGGATTATGGTGAGTTGAGTATTCTGAACACCTTTAATTAATGGAAGAGTTTTGTATCATACTGTGTGCTACATAGACATGATGTTTCCAGAAGACACAAGTTCATGTTAGATTCTCCATAGGAGAGGAGTGTGTGCTGGCAGCAGCGTTGGGGGTGTTTATGGGGTGCTGAGCAGAAGGCTGTGTGGGTTGTGTGTGTAGGAGGAGATGTATGTGAAACAGGGAGGGTATTTTGGTAGGGGCGAAAAAGACCCCGTCTGTTCCTCCTCTACTTCAATAGCCGGATTAAGTTCCCCTCCTTTCCTCTCTCTCTCCGGTAGAAGCCACAGTTTGTATAAAGAAAGACTGAATGGAAGTTACCTTAGTGAACCCCACGAGAGAGAGTGAGAGAGAGAGAGAGAGAGAGAGAGAGGCAGGCACCAGAGAGGGGTAGTTGTCTGGCGCAGACACCTAGCAGATTCTGCCTGTCCTGGGCTGTCAACTGGGAGTTTGAGGGGGACAGTGATGGATGGGTCTGGAGGATAGTTCCAGACAGGGAAATAAATCTCACTCTCTGTTTCATCTCTTTATCTGTCTCACAGCCTCCCTGTATCGCTATAACCTTTCATTCACCCTCTCTCTCTGTCCCTCCTTCCTCTCATCCCCAGATAGTTGTAAGGTACAGGGTGGGGCTGTTGGTAGCAGACACAGAGAAAAACAAGTTGCACAGTGTGTGCGTGTGTGTGTGTGGTGAAGATTAGGGTGGCGGGAGGAAAGCCAGTTTGCCAACTCTTGAAGAATAATGTCTTCGGCTTAAAGAAGAGAGAGGGAGAGAGAAAAAGGGAAAAGAAGGAGAGAAAGGGAAGAGAAAAAGGGAAAAGAATGGGTTTCCCTGAGGATCAGAGAGTCAATGGGATTGGTGTTTGGAATGTCAGAACCTGCTACCTCTGTCTGACCGAGCCCTGTGGTTACCAAACACACACACACAGCTTTATTTGTGTGAAATTTCAGGACTTTTGAGGGAGTCAAATGTTTTGACCATTTTGACACTACTCCTTAACCTAACCTTAACCCTAACCCAAAAACCCTAAACCTAACCCTTAAACTTAAAATAGAATTTTAACAAATTCAGGACATGAAAAGATTCCTGACTTTTCCAAAAATGTCTTGTTTTCCTTACTTGTCAGGACAGTCAGTGAATTGTTGGGGTCCTAATAAGGTAGGAAAACAAGTACACACACACACACACAACACACACACACACACACACACACACACACACACACACACACACACACACACACACACACACACACACACACACACACACACACACACACACACACACACACACACACACGGCAGCTCACTTCCTAAAGCTGTCATTAGTAGTGAGATTACTATGGCCCAGTGGTCAGGTCAGCTGACTGGTCTCTATAATATGGCCCAGTGGTCAGGTCAGGTGACTGGTCTCTGTAATATGGCCCAGTGGTCAGGTCAGGTGACTGGTCTTACTGTGCCCTAATGCCACTCTGGTGATGGTGACACTTGACACCTCACATACTACTAAACTAGCTGAGCACTAACATGCAGACTGCAATCACATGGTGCTGGGGCTTACACACACTACATATGCTTACACACACACATGCAATTTGGCGCCACACACTCACACTCTCCACATCCGCTGCTGCTACTCTATTTATTATCTCTCCTGATTGCCGAGTCACTTTTACCCCTACCTACATGTACATGCCTCAACAAGCTCAACTACCTCGTAGCCCGGCACAGTGACTTCGTACAGGTAGTACTCCTTCTATATAGCCTCGTTATTTTATTGTCTTACTATTTCCTTTTTTTAGAATTGGCTCATTTTGTATTACTTTTTAACGCTGCATTGTTGGGAAAGGGCTCGTAAGTAAGCATTTCACATTCAAGTTTAAACCTGTTGTATTCAGCGCATTTGACAAATACCATTTTATTTTATTTGACACACGCCTGTAAAACCAAAGAAGAGGTGAAGCCAATCAGGGAAGGGGAAGTCATTGGCATAATTAGAAACCACCTTGTTTTTGTAGTGTGTTGCTTTTGGCTCAACTGTGTTTGTAGTCTATTCTTGTTGCCACCGGGGTCAGAGCACTTAGGGACAGCATCTTAAGACCAGTTCATTCATCTTTTAAAAATAATGCTGACTCATCTCTTCTCTTACTCTATTCAACACCGTCAGCCCTCTCTCCATCACCCATCTTTATCTCCTTTCTCTCTCTCTTTATCGCATAACATCCTTGTATTTCTCTCCATCACCCATCTTTACCTCCTTTCTCTCTTTATCACATAACATCCTTGTATTTCTCTCCATCACCCATCTTTACCTCCTTTCTCTCTCTCTTTATCGCATAACATCCTTGTATTTCTCTTCATCACCCATCTTTACCTCCTTTCTCTCTCTCTTTATCACATAACATCCTTGTATTCCTCTTCATCACCCATAAAGCTGTATCACTCTGTCCAAATCAAATCAAATCATCAAATCAAATTGTATTTGTCACAAACACATGGTTAGCAGATGTTAATGCGAGTGTAGCGAAATGCTTGTGCTTCTAGTTCCGACAATGCAGTAATAACCAACAAGTAATCTAACTAACAATTCCAAAAAAACTACTGTCTTATACACAGTGTAAGGGGATAAAGAATATGTACATAAAGATATATGAATGAGTGATGGTACAGAGCAGCATAGGCAAGATACAGTAGATGGTATCGAGTACAGTATATACATATGAGATGAGTATGTAAACAAAGTGGCATAGTTAAAGTGGCTAGTGATACATGTATTACATAAGGATGCAGTAGATGATATAGAGTACAGTATATACGTATACATATGAGATGAATAATGTAGGGTATGTAAACATTATATTAGGTAGCATTGTTTAAAGTGGCTAGTGATATATTTTACATCATTTCCCATCAATTCCCATTATTAAAGTGGCTGGAGTTGAGTCAGTGTGTTGGCAGCAGCCACTCAATGTTAGTGGTGGCTGTTTAACAGTCTGATGGCCTTGAGATAGAAGCTGTTTTTCAGTCTCTCGGTCCCAGCTTTGATGCACCTGTACTGACCTCGCCTTCTGGATGATAGCGGGGTGAACAGGCAGTGGCTCGGGTGGTTGTTGTCCTTGATGATCTTTATGGCCTTCCTGTAACATCGGGTGGTGTAGGTGTCCTGGAGGGAAGGTAGTTGCCCCCGGTGATGCGTTGTGCAGACCTCACTACCCTCTGGAGAGCCTTACGGTTGTGGGCGGAGCAGTTGCCGTACCAGGCGGTGATACAGCCCGCCAGGATGCTCTCGATTGTGCATCTGTAGAAGTTTGTGAGTGCTTTTGGTGACAAGCCGAATTTCTTCAGCCTCCTGAGGTTGAAGAGGCGCTGCTGCGCCTTCTTCACGATGCTGTCTGTGTGAGTGGACCAATTCAGTTTGTCTGTGATGTGTATGCCGAGGAACTTAAAACTTTACTACCCTCTCCACTACTGTTCCATCGATGTGGATAGGGGGGTGTTCCCTATGCTGTTTCCTGAAGTCCACAATCATCTCCTTAGTTTTGTTGACGTTGAGTGTGAGGTTATTTTCCTGACACCACACTCCGAGGGCCCTCACCTCCTCCCTGTAGGCCGTCTCGTCGTTGTTGGTAATCAAGCCTACCACTGTTGTGTCGTCCGCAAACTTGATGATTGAGTTGGAGGCGTGCGTGGCCACGCAGTCGTGGGTGAACAGGGAGTACAGGAGAGGGCTCAGAACGCACCCTTGTGGGGCCCCAGTGTTGAGGATCAGCGGGGTGGAGATGTTGTTGCCTACCCTCACCACCTGGGGGCGGCCCGTCAGGAAGTCCAGTACCCAGTTGCACAGGGCGGGGTCGAGACCCAGGGTCTCGAGCTTGATGACGAGCTTGGAGGGTACTATGGTGTTGAATGACGAGCTGTAGTCGATGAACAGCATTCTCACATAGGTATTCCTCTTGTCCAGATGGGTTAGGGCAGTGTGCAGTATGGTTGAGATTGCATCATCTGTGGACCTATTTGGGCGGTAAGCAAATTGGAGTGGGTCTAGGGTGTCAGGTAGGGTGGAGGTGATATGGTCCTTGACTAGTCTCTCAAAGCACTTCATGATGACGGATGTGAGTGCTACGGGGCGGTAGTCGTTTAGCTCACTTACCTTAGCTTTCTTTGGAACAGGAACAATGGTGGCCCTCTTGAAGCATGTGGGAACAGCAGACTGGTATAGGGATTGATTGAATATGTCCGTGAACACACCGGCCAGCTGGTCTGCGCATGCTCTGAGGGCGCGGCTGGGGATGCCGTCTGGGCCTGCAGCCTTGCGAGGGTTAACACGTTTAAATGTTTTACTCACCTCGGCTGCAGTGAAGGAGAGTCCGCATGTTTTCGTTGCAGGCCATGTCAGTGGCACTGAATTGTCCTCAAAGCGGGCAAAAAAGTTATTTAGTCTGCCTGGGAGCAAGACATCCTGGTCCGTGATTGGGCTGGTTTTCTTCTTGTAGTCCGTGATTGACTGTAGACCCTGCCACATACCTCTTGTGTCTGAGCCGTTGAATTGAGATTCTACTTTGTCTCTATACTGACGCTTAGCTTGTTTGATAGCCTTGTGGAGGGAATAGCTGCACTGTTTGTATTCGGTCATGTTACCAGTCACCTTGCCCTGATTAAAAGCAGTGGTTCACGCTTTCAGTTTCACGCGAATGCTGCCATCAATCCACGGTTTCTGGTTAGGGAATGTTTTAATCGTTGCTATGGGAACGACATCTTCAACGCACGTTCTAATGAACTCGCACACCGAATCAGCGTATTCGTCAATGTTGTTATCTGACGCAATACGAAACATATCTCAGTCCACGTGATGGAAGCAGTCTTGGAGTGTGGAATCAGCTTCGTCGGACCAGCGTTGGACAGACCTCAGCGTGGGAGCTTCTTGTTTTAGTTTCTGTCTGTAGGCAGGGATCAGCAAAATGGAGTCGTGGTCAGCTTTTCCGAAAGGAGGGCGGGGCAGGGCCTTATATTTATTTTATTTTATTTTACCTTTATTTAACCAGGCAAGTCAGTTAAGAACAAATTCTTATTTTCAATGACGGCCTGGGAACAGTGGGTTAACTGCCTGTTCAGGGGCAGAACGACAGATTTGTACCTTGTCAGCTCAGGGGTTTGAACTCACAACCTTCCGGTTACTAGTCCAACGCTCTAACCACTAGGCTACCCTGCCGCCCCAATATGCATCGCGGAAGTTAGAGTAACAATGATCCAAGGTTTTTTCAGCCCTGGTTGCGCAATCGATATGCTGATACAATTTAGGGAGTCTTGTTTTCAGATTAGCCTTGTTAAAATCCCCAGCTACAATGAATGCAGCCTCAGGATGTATGGATTCCAGTTTGCAAAGAGTCAAATAAAGTTCGTTCAGAGCCATCGATGTGTCTGCTTGGGGGGGAATATATACGGCTGTGATTATAATCGAAGAGAATTCTGTCATTCATAATATCCTTCCTCTATTAGCCACATCCTTGCACAATGTGCAACTACTCTTATTACTACTCTTATTGCATCAACCATTTCCATTTTCCAATCCTTCTCTCTCTTGTTCCGTAACCTTATTGTCCATGCTGGGCTGCCTCTCTCCCTCCTCTCTCAGGTATTCTAGAGAGAGAGGGGGCTGGTCATGATAAGAGCAGGAGGACAAACAGTTTAATCTGCACTCCTCTTCTCTGAAAAGAGAGGGACTAAAAGACAGCCCTCTCCCACACTCTCCAAGTCATTCGTTCATTCATTTTATTTATTAATTCCTCCATCATTCAATCCGGATCAGACAAGAGCTGTTCCTGCATTCCAGCACATGCCCACTTCCCCTCCTCCCTCTCTCAACTCGTTTTGCCATTCCTATATACATCCACTTTCTACCCTTCCTATCCATCCTTGCAATACACCCACCTCCTTAATTTACTCTTCACCTCCCTCCATAACTAGCTCTCTCTCTCTCATCAGGTCTCTCCTGCTCCCCTCCTCTCTTCTCTTCCTGGTATTCATCTTTTTGCATTTCCGCTCTGGGTACCATAGTAACCGGTGATGAGGAGAAACGGACCAATCTGACATTAAGGCTTCTGATGGTCCTCATCCTGCAGGAGGTCAGGGGGTATGTACATGTGTGTGCGCACCCACACACACTAGGAGTATTTATGCACAGACCCCTGTGAAGAGGAAATCAAAACATGTTCCCATGTTTTGTCTATTTGAATGTGTATGCACCACAGCCGTCACAGCATACAATGAGTACCATCCCTACATACAGTCACACCCACTATCACTACCACCCACACAGCTCCTGTCACACAACATTGCCCTCTGGGCTGCATCACACCCCATTCAGTTACATCAGACTCATATCAAATACTCTCCTATGTCACAACGGCACAGATTTAGGACCAGCTTAAAGATCCTGACTTAATCATTGAGGATTTAAAACCAACAACACTCCCTTAATCCTACACCAAAATGCATCATCTACACAAGGGTTCCCAGGTACACTTGCGGCCCTGGTGTAGATGGTGAGCCCGAGTTCCTCTGGCCAGTGTCTATGTTCTTTTGTCCATCTTAATCTTTCATTTTTATTGGCCAGTCTGAGATATGGCTTTTTCTTTGCAACTCTGCCTAGAAGGCCAGCATCCCGGAGTCGCCACTTCACTGTTGACGTTGAGACTGATGTTTTGTGGGTACTATTTAATGAAGCTGCTAGTTGTGGACTTGTGAGGAGTCTGTTTCTCAAACTAGACACTCTAATGTACTTGTCCTCTTGCTCAGTTGTGCACCGGGGCCTCCCACTCCTCTTTCTATTCTGGTTATAGCCAGTTTGAGCTGTTCCGTGAAGGGAGAAGTACACAGCGTTGTACAAGATCTTCAGTTTCTTGGCCATTTCTCCCATGGAATAGCCTTCATTTCTCAGAACAAGAATAGACTGACGAGTTATTTGTTTCTGGCCATTTTGAGCCCGTAATTGGAGTAATCGAGCTCCCAACCTCACCAGACCGTGAGGCTGGCTGAGAGACCGGCCCATTCAACATCACCAGCTGTCATCATAGACAGCTCTATGGTGAGAAACATCTCGGTCCCATCTCGGTCCAAAAACCCTGTGCTACCCAGGAGCACGAGTACAGGACATAACAAGGCTGCTTCAGACTGCTCTACACAGGAGCACGAGTACAGGACATAACAAGGCTGCTTCAGACTGTTCTACACAGGAGCACGAGTACAGGACATAACAAGGCTGCTTCAGACTGCTCTACACAGGAGCACGAGTACAGGACATAACAAGGCTGCTTCAGACTGTTCTACCACAGGAGCACCAGTACAGGACATAACAAGGCTGCTTCAGACTGTTCTACCACAGGAGCACGAGTACAGGACATAACAAGGCTGCTTCAGACTGTTCTACCACAGGAGCACCGGTACAGGACATAACAAGGCTGCTTCAGACTGCTCTACACAGGAGCACGAGTACAGGACATAACAAGGCTGCTTCAGACTGCTCTACACAGGAGCACGAGTACAGGACATAACAAGGCTGCTTCAGACTGTTCTACCACAGGAGCACCAGTACAGGACATAACAAGGCTGCTTCAGACTGCTCTACACAGGAGCACGAGTACAGGACATAACAAGGCTGCTTCAGACTGTTCTACCACAGGAGCACCAGTACAGGACATAACAAGGCTGCTTCAGACTGCTCTACACAGGAGCACGAGTACAGGACATAACAAGGCTGCTTCAGACTGCTCTACACAGGAGCACGAGTACAGGACATAACAAGGCTGCTTCAGACTGCTCTACACAGGAGCACGAGTACAGGACATAACAAGGCTGCTTCAGACTGTTCTACCACAGGAGCACCAGTACAGGACATAACAAGGCTGCTTCAGACTGTTCTACCACAGGAGCACCAGTACAGGACATAACAAGGCTGCTTCAGACTGTTCTATCACAGGAGCACCAGTACAGGACATAACAAGGCTGCTTCAGACTGCTCTACACAGGAGCACGAGTACAGGACATAACAAGGCTGCTTCAGACTGCTCTACACAGGAGCACGAGTACAGGACATAACAAGGCTGCTTCAGACTGCTCTACACAGGAGCACGAGTACAGGACATAACAAGGCTGCTTCAGACTGTTCTACACAGGAGCACGAGTACAGGACATAACAAGGCTGCTTCAGACTGCTCTACACAGGAGCACGAGTACAGGACATAACAAGGCTGCTTCAGACTGTTCTACCACAGGAGCACCAGTACAGGACATAACAAGGCTGCTTCAGACTGCTCTACACAGGAGCACGAGTACAGGACATAACAAGGCTGCTTCAGACTGCTCTACACAGGAGCACGAGTACAGGACATAACAAGGCTGCTTCAGACTGTTCTACCACAGGAGCACCAGTACAGGACATAACAAGGCTGCTTCAGACTGCTCTACACAGGAGCACGAGTACAGGACATAACAAGGCTGCTTCAGACTGTTCTACCACAGGAGCACCAGTACAGGACATAACAAGGCTGCTTCAGACTGCTCTACACAGGAGCACGAGTACAGGACATAACAAGGCTGCTTCAGACTGCTCTACACAGGAGCACGAGTACAGGACATAACAAGGCTGCTTCAGACTGCTCTACACAGGAGCACGAGTACAGGACATAACAAGGCTGCTTCAGACTGCTCTACACAGGAGCACGAGTACAGGACATAACAAGGCTGCTTCAGACTGTTCTACCACAGGAGCACGAGTACAGGACATAACAAGGCTGCTTCAGACTGCTCTACACAGGAGCACGAGTACAGGACATAACAAGGCTGCTTCAGACTGCTCTACACAGGAGCACGAGTACAGGACATAACAAGGCTGCTTCAGACTGTTCTACCACAGGAGCACCAGTACAGGACATAACAAGGCTGCTTCAGACTGCTCTACACAGGAGCACGAGTACAGGACATAACAAGGCTGCTTCAGACTGCTCTACACAGGAGCACGAGTACAGGACATAACAAGGCTGCTTCAGACTGCTCTACACAGGAGCACGAGTACAGGACATAACAAGGCTGCTTCAGACTGTTCTACCACAGGAGCACCAGTACAGGACATAAAAAGGCTGCTTCAGACTGTTCTACCACAGGAGCACCAGTACAGGACATAACAAGGCTGCTTCAGACTGTTCTATCACAGGAGCACCAGTACAGGACATAACAAGGCTGCTTCAGACTGCTCTACACAGGAGCACGAGTACAGGACATAACAAGGCTGCTTCAGACTGCTCTACACAGGAGCACGAGTACAGGACATAACAAGGCTGCTTCAGACTGCTCTACCACAGGAGCACCAGTACAGGACATAACAAGGCTGCTTCAGACTGCTCTACACAGGAGCACGAGTACAGGACATAACAAGGCTGCTTCAGACTGCTCTACACAGGAGCACGAGTACAGGACATAACAAGGCTGCTTCAGACTGTTCTACCACAGGAGCACCAGTACAGGACATAACAAGGCTGCTTCAGACTGCTCTACACAGGAGCACGAGTACAGGACATAACAAGGCTGCTTCAGACTGTTCTACCACAGGAGCACCAGTACAGGACATAACAAGGCTGTACAGGACATAACAAGGCTGCTTCAGACTGTTCTACCACAGGAGCACGAGTACAGGACATAACAAGGCTGTACAGGACATAACAAGGCTGCTTCTGACTGTTCTACCACAGGAGCACGAGTACAGGACATAACAAGGCTGCTTCAGACTGTTCTACCACAGGAGCACGAGTACAGGACATAACAAGGCTGTACAGGACATAACAAGGCTGCTTCTGACTGTTCTACCACAGGAGCACGAGTACAGGACATAACAAGGCTGCTTCAGACTGTTCTACCACAGATGCCGGGAGCTGACACTGTCGTAGTCCATGTGGGGTCAAACGACATCAGGAGGGCTTGCCGGAACATTTGAAAATGGATTTTAAAGAACTGATTTTAGCAGCCAATAATTTCAGGTCCAGTACCATCGTTGGGCCACGGGTATGAAAGATTCAGCAGACTGCTGGCATTACACATCTGGCTAAAAGACTAGTGTTGCTCTGATGGAGTCACTTTTATTGATAACTTTGACACCTTCTGGAAACAGAAGATACTCTACAGGAATGACGGAGTCCATCCAAATCATCTTGGCTCCTGGACTCTGTCCACGCATTTCAAGGCGTTGAAACAATGACTGGTAAATGATCCAAGACCAGCTCAGTTAATCCCTACCATTGTGACAATGATTCGTCATAATGCTGCATCAAATGTACATGATATTAGGGGTATTGGCAAACACAATGTAAGTAATTTAATTGCACCAAATACATCTGTTTATCTTACAGCTATTGTAAGCAGTAATCATGAGCCGATATACCCGAGTTACACTGTTAGCACTGAGGCGGTGTGCAATAGTAGGAAGACCACTTTATGCAGCTCACCCTGCACTATCAGCTCTAATGTAAATAACATGAGTAAGTCTACCTCTGATAAGCTTCCCAGTAAAGCATTAAAAACAATCAAGCAACCCTGAAAAATGCTAAAAAAATAGCCCATATTAACATATGTAGCCTAAGAAACAAGGTCCATGAAGTCAATAACTTGCTTGAAACAGAAGACATTCATATTCTGACTGTCTCTGAAACTCACTTAGATGATACCTTTGATGATACAGTGGTAGCAATACATGGTTACAACATTTACCAAAAATACAGAAATGCCAACGGAGGTGTTGTTGCAGTCTATATTCATAACCACATTCCTGTAAAGCTTAGAGACAATCTAATGTTAAATACTGTTGAAGTAATATGGCTACAGGTTCATCTGTCTCACCTAAAGCCCATTCTTGTGGGAAGCTGCTAACAGTCAGTATCTGGATAATATGTGTGAAATGCTTGATAAAACTTCAAACTGTAACCAGTGGCTGTGATTTAAATATTGTGGAAGGACCACCAGAGGGCAGGCTGGGCTCATGGATAGTAGCCCAACAAGGCATGGGAGACAAGGTAACCAGAGGCAATTAAGCACAGCTGACGGTACTAATGACATACTCTCCTTCCCCTATAAGAGAGAGAATGGAACCAGCAGAGAGGGGGGAAAACTATCTCTGGAAGATGGCCACCGAGAGAGAGGAGCTATCCATGAAGAACCACTAAGACGGTGACAATCCCGTGACTTTTTGTTGTAGTTTAAAGATAATCCTATTGTGTTCCTGTTTCATCTGGAGAAGAAGATGTATGTTTTTTCCTTAGAAGATTTTCATTGATTATGTTGGAGTGTTTGTGTTGACCAAATGCCCTCAATAGAGAACTGTGTTCAATCAAGAAAACCTACTCCTGACTCGTTTATTCCACCTTCCCGCTTTAGAGTGACACCCAATTACTTGGTCCGCTCACATTGGTGGAGGATGCGGGCATTAGGTGGACGAGTGACACAAGGATAAGTGAGTAAATCAAGATTCTTCCAGTAGACCCGGAGGAACCATTCAAGAACGATGGATAACGCCCTACTACAACAGTTGATCACGGCACAGCAGACAACCATAGAACTCCTGCAACAACAGCTGAGCCGACGAGAAGAACCTAGAGTTAAGCCAAGAGCGGCTGCTCACGCCATCTTACCTCGTCTCTCCAAGGAGGATGATATTGAGGCCTTCCTCATGACCTTCGAAAGGACGGCCACCTTGGAAGAGTGGTCGCCCACAGAATGGGCGAGCGCATTAGCCCCTCTTTTGACCGGGGTGGCTCAGGAAGCCTATTTTGAACTGGATTCCCGCGAAGCTGAGGACTATGGGCGACTAAAAACCGAGATCCTGTCCCGGTACCAGCTGACTGCCAGAGATAGGGCTGTAAAGTTCCATCAATGGACCTATACAGCTGATCAACCCGTCCGTGCCCAGATCTTCGCATTAATACGACTGACGAAACAGTGGCTAGAACCTGGAAAGGGAGTAGGACATGTGATAGACTCTCGTAGTGGACAAGATATTGAGAGAATTGCCCAGTGACTTAAAAAGGGTTGTGGGGCAAGCCAACCCGTTGTCAGCCGACGACATAGCCCAGGCGGTGGAAACATGTCGGTCTACAGGGGAGTTGTTAATGTCAATGTCAACGTACAGCCCCACGGCCACACCTGCGTAACCCTTTGATTCCTCTCCCCATCATAGAGACTCCCTTTGAACGCATAGCTATGGACCTCGTAGGACCCCACCCAAAATCCGCCAGAGGACACGAGTACATCCTAGTGGTTATAGATTACGCTACCAAGTTCCCGGAGGCCATACCCCTGCGTAACATGTCGTCAAAGGGAATTGCCAAGGAGCTATTCCTGATGTTCTCTCGTGTGGGCCTCCCCAAGACTATCTTAACCGATCAAGGAACCCCGTTCATGTCCCGGTTGATGAAGGACTTGTGTCGGTTATATCAGGTTCAACAGATACGTACAAGCATATTCCACCCTCAAACAGACGGGTTGTGTGAACGCTTGAACAAAACGATTAAAAGCATGTTGAGAAGAGTGGTGTCCCGAGACGGGAAAAACTGGGACATGCTTCTCCCACACTTAATGTTTGCCCTGCGAGAAGTACCCCAGGCATCCACTGGATTCTCTCCGTTTGAATTGCTCTATGGCAGACCCTGTCGAGGAATCCTCGACTTAGCCAAGGAGACCTGGGAGACCCAACCATGTCCCTTTCGATCCACAATAGAACACGTTACCCTGATGAGAGACCGCCTGTCAGCAGTGTGGCCCATAGTCAAGGAGCATATGGAGAAGGCCCAAAGGACCCAAGGCCAGGCCTATGATAAGTCCGCGACCCCCCGTGAGTTCACCGTGGGAGAGAAAGTGATGGTGCTTGTGCCCACGGCCGAACATCGCTTGCTGGCGCAGTGGAGGGGGCCCTACGAGGTAATGAAAAGGGTCTCACCGGTCAATTACCTCATCAAGCAACCTGACAGGAGGAAGAAGGTCCAACTCTATCACATAAACCTGCTGAAGACGTACCATGGACGAGAGGAGGAGGTGGCTTTGATGGCCCTGGAGGGCAAAGGAAAAGAGGAGACTCTACCACAGGTGCGCCGTGGCCAAACTCTCCTACCGGAGCAGTCAAGACAGCTAGACAAGCTGATTATGAACTTCGGTCGAATATTCTCTCCATTCCCAGGACAAACAGATGTCCTGTTCCACCATATCCACACGGAACCCGGCAAGAAGGTGCATATCCGCCCTTACAGGATTCCTGAGGCTCGCCGAGTCATCGCTAAGAAAGAGGTGAGGGAGATGTTGAGGATGGGCGTGATCGAGCCCTCGACGAGTGAGTGGTCCAGTCCCATAGTCCTGGTCCCAAAGTCCGATGGTAGTATGAGACTCTGCAACGACTTTAGGGGCGTGAATGCCATCTCTACATTCGATGCGTATCCCATGCCCCGTGTGGATGAACTCTTGGACCGCTTAGGAAAGGCCAAGTTCATCACTACCCTGGATTTGACAAAGGGATATTGGCAAGTGCCGGTGGCTCCGGAGGATCGCCCAAAGACTGCCTTCGCCACCCCAGAGGGGCTTTTCCAGTATGTGAGGATGCCCTTCGGACTGCACGGTGCCGCTGCAACTTTCCAACGCCTCATGGATGCCATTCTACGGCCCCATCAAGAGTATGCAGCGGCGTACATAGACGATGTGGTCATCCACAGCGAGGACTGGGATAGTCACCTCCTGCGATTACGGGCGGTGCTCGTGAGTTTGGAAGCCACCGGGTTGACAGCCAATCCAAATAAATGCTGCCTGGGCCTGTCCGAAGCGGAATACCTGGGGTACACCGTGGGGAATGGGAAAATACGCCCACAGGCAGAGAAGACCAGGGCAATTCGTGACTGGCCTCGACCCCGGACCAAGCCAGACGTTCGGGCCTTCTTAGGGATAACAGGATATTATCGCCGTTTTATCCCGGGATATGCAACCATTGCCAACCCCCTCACAAACCTCATCAGGAAAAACCTGCCAAACCAGGTAGAGTGGAAAGACGAGACGGAAGAGGCCTTTCAATTGCTAAAAGATGGCCTGTGTTCTGATCCCGTTCTACAGGCTCCGGACTTCTCACAAGAGTTCATTGTGCAGGTCGACGCCTCGGATACAGGGCTCGGGGCCGTACTAGCTCAGGGTAAAGGTGAAGCAGAGAAGCCGATTCTCTTCATTAGTAGGAAGCTCAGCGATCGGGAACAGAGGTATGCGACCGTAGAGAAAGAGGCCTTAGCCATCAAGTGGGCCCTCGATTATCTCCGGTACTACCTACTGGGTCGGAGGTTTGCATTAGTTACTGACCATGCGCCCCTCACGTGGATGGCTGGTAAGAGAAACAATAACAACAGAATAGCCAGATGGCTTTTGTCTTTACAACCGTTCTCTTTCCATGTCATCCACAGGGCCGGCTCGAGGAACGGGAGTGCAGACGCGCTGTCCCGACGCGACCAAGACGGTGCGTCTGGCGCCCGACCCTCCGGTTCGGTCCTGGGGGGGAAGGTATGTGGAAGGACCACCAGAGGGCAGGCTGGGCTCATGGATAGTAGCCCAACAAGGCATGGGAGACAAGGTAACCAGAGGCAATTAAGCACAGCTGACGGTACTAATGACATACTCTCCTTCCCCTATAAGAGAGAGAATGGAACCAGCAGAGAGGGGGGAAAACTATCTCTGGAAGATGGCCACCAAGAGAGAGGAGCTATCCATGAAGAACCACTAAGACGGTGACAATCGCGTGACTTTTTGTTGTAGTTTAAAGATAATCCTATTGTGTTCCTGTTTCATCTGGAGAAGAAGATGTATGTTTTTTCCTTAGAAGATTTTCATTGATTATGTTGGAGTGTTTGTGTTGACCAAATGCCCTCAATAGAGAACTGTGTTCAATCAAGAAAACCTACTCCTGACTCGTTTATTCCACCTTCCCGCTTTAGACTGACACCCAATTACTTGGTCCGCTCACAATATTTACTGGCTATCATCAAGCTGCCCACTCAGGAAACAACTTTAAACTGTAACCAGTGCCTGTAATCTGGATCAAGTTGACAATCAACCTACCAGGGTAGTTACAAACAGCACAGTAATTTGCTTTGGTAGCAACAAATACAAATGCACAAATTCTGATGCTCCAGATACTCAACTAGTCTAAAGAAGGCCACTTTTATTGCTTCTTTCATCAGCACCAGTTTTCAGCTGTGCTAACATAATTGCAAAAGGGTTTTCTAATGATTAATTAGCCTTTTAAAATGATAAACTTAGCTAACACAACATGCCATTGGAACACAGGAGTGATGATGGCTGTTAATGGGCCTCTGTACACCTTTGTAGATATTCCATTAAAAGATCAGCTACAATATTCATTTACAACATTAACAATGTATACACTGTACTTCTGATCAATTTGATGTTATTTTAATGGACAAAAAATTTGGTTTTCTTTAAAAAACAAGGACATTTCTAAGTGACCCCAAACTTTTGAAAGGTAGTGTGTATATAAATATTTTGGGGGGACTCGCCTGTTTTGCATGTTATTTTGGCATTAATACATGTTACATATCAGTTTGCAAACAATGTAAAATATATATATATCTAATGTGTCAGTATCACCTATGTTTTTTATTTTTATTACCTATGTTGTTTTTAAAGGCAGTAAACGAGGCTGAATGAACCGTTTCACTGTCAGACAAGGTGTAGCGGTGGTAAGGTGTTGCTGCTGTTGGGACAGCCCTATGTAGGCCCTAACAGTGTGTGGGCACCGTTTGTCACCAGTATAGTGCAATTAATGTATTGTTTAGTGTGGTGTTGTGTAGTGGCTTTGCTGACATGCATCCCACATTATATTGTTTTGCCCCATGCTAAAATCGCTGTACAGCTATTTTCAGGTTTCTCCTGAGAGATGTTTGATTGGATTCAAGTCCGGGGTCTGGCTGGGCCACTCAAGGACATTGAGAGATTTGTCCCAAAGCCACTCCTGTTTAGTCTTGGCTGTGTGCTTAGGGTCGTTGTCCTGTTGGAAGGTGAACCTTCGGACCCAGTCTGATGTCCTGAGCGCTCTGGAGCAGGTTTTCATCAAGGATCTCTGTGTACTTTGCTCCGTTCACCTTTCCCTCGATCCTTACTAGACTCCAACCACCATGCTTCACCGTAGGGATGGTGCCAGGTTTCCTACAGATGTGACTCTTGGCATTCAGGCCAGAGTTAAATCTTGGTTTCATGATACCAGAGAATCTTGTATCTCATGGTCTGAGAGTCCTTTAGGTGCCTTTTGGCAAACTCCAAGTGGACTGTCATGTGCATTTTACCGAGGAGTGGCTTCTGTCTGGCCACTCTACCATAAAGGCCTGATTGGTGGAGTACTGCAAAGACGGTTGTCCTTCTGGAAGGTTCTCCCATCTCCACAGAGGAACTCTGGAGCTCTGTCAGAGTGACTATTCGGTTCTTGGTCACCTCCCTGACCAAGGCCCTTCTCCCCCGATTGCTCAGTTTGGCCGGGCGGCCAGGTCTCGGCCAGGTTTCTTCCATTTAAGAATTATGGGGCCACTGTGTTCTTGGGGACCTTCAAAGTTAGTTGCAGATTTTTTTTGTACCCTTCCCCAGATGTGTGCCTCAACACAATCCTATCTTGGAGTTCTATGGCCAATTCCTTCGACCTAGTGGCTTGGTCTTTGCTCTGACATGCACCGTCAACTGTGGGTCCTTATATATCCAATCATGTCCAATCAATTGAATTTACCGCAAGTAGACTACCATCAAAAATAATGTTCATTATTTGTAATACATTAGCAAACATTTCTAAAAAAACTATTTTTGCTTTGTCATTATGGGGTATTCTGTAAATATTGCTCAGGACATTTTTAAATATTTAATCCATTTTAGAATAAGGCTGTAACGTTCCAAAATGTGATATAAGTAAAGGGGTCTGAATACTTTTCAAATTCACTGTATATGTGCTTGTATACCAAATGTAAGCAAGGTTTGAAATGATTATGTTTTAGTCAAATATTATATCTGTTTGTGCTTCTGTCGAAAAACATAATTCCACTTTCACATTATGGGCTATTGTATGTAGACCAGTTAGAAAAAAATCTCAATTTAACTAAATGTTGTGAATACTTTCTGAAGGCACTGTAGGTATGCTTTTCATCACGGGACTGTTCTGCTCTTCTCTGCTGCACCAAGCAGAACTTGGCTCTCTCTCTTGGCTCTCTACGTCATCACCATATAGGATATAGCTACTACTAGCCTACACAGTATAGATCGATGAATGGGTTTGATTTGTCTCACCGAGGTGTAGGCTAACTGGTGTTATCCCAGCCAACTGTCTGTCTCTGGTGAAGGCTATGTGTGGAAATGCATTGACGTTCTGATTGTTTCTGTGTATTTTAACTAAGCTCTATAGAAATGGCAAGATAATTAAGGCTTTTAAGACTAACTACTAAAGACTTCCCTTCATTTCTCTGACAGACTTTGAATGGAGTAATCACCCAATTCAGGGTAGCAGTGTGTGTGTGTGTGTGTGTTTTTTAAGGAAACGGTGGTCAAGTGGTGTTCCCAGGGTTTAGTGTAGTTGATTAGAGCAGTAGAGTATGTGGGCTGCCAGGACCCCATGCTGGGAGAGACAGACAGAGAAGAGAACCACCATGGTGGAGACAGACCTCCCACACACCCTGACTATCCCTCTCTTCCAGTCTGAGACATTTTCTCTTTCTTTCCCACTCACCCACTTTCCCTCACCCTCCCCGTATCAAATTGACACACACCACATACTCTCTCCCTCTTCTATCCAACCTCCTTTACTCTCTCTCTCTCTCTCATGTAGTTGTCCCTTAGCTCAGGTCTATCTGGTCTCTCTCTTGTACAGGGTTATTATTAGAGGGTAGAGGGGATAAATCCAATCAGTTATTATTAATTAAATATCCTTATTATTCTCCTGTCAGACCAGGCCAACTCCAGAGTGATGTTATCATGCCCAATTTCCCCTGGGAACCGTAAGACCCTGGGAACCACCTGGCTGTCACCACGGCGTCAAATCAAATCTCATTTTATTTGTCACATGCGCCCGAAAACAACAGGTGTAGACCTTACCGTCAAATGCTTACTTAGAAGCTCTTAACCAATAATGCAGTTCAATAAATTGGTTTAAGAAAATATTTACTTAATAAACAAAAGTAAAAAATAAAAAAATAACAACGAGGATATATATATATAGGTGTATGTGTTGGGGGGGTTGCTTAGTGGGTGCAACATTGTGACATTGTGATTATCTGTTGTGACTCAAGAGCTCATTTGGCCGTTCACACACACTTTCTCTCTCTTTTAATCTCAACCCTCTCGCCACATCCCTTTCTCCCCCCTCTCCTCCCCCTAGGCTTAATTGACTGCAGTGTCGGGTGAGAGAGAATCGTTCCACGCTGAGAATCAAACCCTCGATTGTGGAGCGTTGGGGCAGATTAGTGGCTTGTTAGCAATGGTGAATAATGTCATCTGGCACCAATAGACCTGCTGTCAATCACTCAGGATACACAGCACAGTACCAAACTGGGCTACAGGCCTCAGACAAACATACAACATTAAACCCAGGGCCCAGCTACACCACCAACCAGGGCTACAGGCCTCAGACAAACATACAACATTAAACCCAGGGCCCAACTACAGCTCAACAGTCAGGGCTACAGGCCTCAGACAAACATACAGCATTAAACCCAGGGCCCAGCTACACCACCAACCAGGGCTACAGGCCTCAGACAAACATACAACATTAAACCCAGGGCCCAACTACACCACCAACCAGGGCTACAGGCCTCAGACAAACATACAGCATTAAACCCAGGGCCCAGCTACACCACCAACCAGGGCTACAGGCCTCAGACAAACATACAGCATTAAACCCAGGGCCCAACTACACCACCAACCAGGGCTACAGGCCTCAGACAAACATACAGCATTAAACCCAGGGCCCAACTACAGCTCAACAGTCAGGGCTACAGGCCTCAGACAAACATACAGCATTAAACCCAGGGCCCAACTACACCACCAACCAGGGCTACAGGCCTCAGACAAACATACAGCATTAAACCCAGGGCCCAACTACACCACCAACCAGGGCTACAGGCCTCAGACAAACATACAGCATTAAACCCAGGGCCCAGCTACAGCTCAACAGTCAGGGCTACAACTCTACTCGATACATGTTTTCTGTTGCTGTAATTGAATGTGGTTCACTAAAGGCAGGGTTTACACAGCGTTCTGGTGAGACAGATGTAAGCCGCGTTCGCGTGCACACACAAAGACACTATGAATCAGAGCGGGTATAGCCAGTGTCCCGTGAGGGATATTATTACATTTCCTCTGCGGGTTCCCACATCCAGAGCCCTCCACTGATGCTGCCAGGGAGACTGGGAGAGACAACTAGAACACTCGCACATTGCAACTCCCATCCTCGGATGGGGCCACAGTGTCTCCTGACCCCTCCTGTCTCAGCCTCCAGTATTTATGCTGCAGTAGTTTATGTGTCGGGGGGCTGGGGTCAGTTTGTTATATCTGGAGTACTTCTCCTGTCCTATTCGGTGTCCTGTGTGAATCTAAGTGTGCGTTCTCTAATTCTCTCCTTCTCTCTTTCTTTCTCTCTCTCGGAGGACCTGAGCCCTAGGACCATGCCCCAGGACTACCTGACATGATGACTCCTTGCTGTCCCCAGTCCACCTGGCCATGCTGCTGTTCCAGTTTCAACTGACCTGAGCCCTAGGACCATGCCCCAGGACTACCTGACATGATGACTCCTTGCTGTCCCCAGTCCACCTGGCCATGCTGCTGCTCCAGTTTCAACTTCCACCTGACTGTGCTGCTGCTCCAGTTTCAACTGTTCTGCCTTATTATTATTCGACCATGCTGGTCATTTATGAACATTTGAACATCTTGGCCATGTTCTGTTATAATCTCCACCCGGCACAGCCAGAAGAGGACTGGCCACCCCACATAGCCTGGTTCCTCTCTAGGTTTCTTCCTAGGTATTGGCCTTTCTAGGGAGTTTTTCCTAGCCACCGTGCTTCTACACCTGCATTGCTTGCTGTTTGGGGTTTTAGGCTGGGTTTCTGTACAGCACTTTGAGATATCAGCTGATGTACGAAGGGCTATATAAATAAATTTGATTTGATTTGAATTTGATTTTGTTGCAACAATTTTGTAAAGCTGACTTCTGGGGCTGCAGGGTAGGGTTTAGGTTAGGCAACTTCTCTACTGGATTAAATCAAGTTCAACAACAGACGTTAGTTTAAAATCTTAACATTAATATATGTTGATACGATTCAACAACAACAAAAAATGCTCAATGATTGAATACACAGAAAATAAATCACCACCTGGTTGGTTTTCCCCATGTGATGTTTTCGGGTGATTCAGACGGGGTCAAGATCATCTGAAAATGAGGAACAGCTGTGCTGGGAATTTCTGGACCAGATTGGATTTTTACACTTCATTCATAATATATTTACATAACTGGTCCACTGCAGCAAAACATAAGTTATGTCATCATCATCATGCTACAACTAGATTTAGACAGAGGAGAGAAAGCGAGGTAAAAGATGAAAGTACAGCCAAATGGTTTTTGGAAGCTATATACACTGAGTGTACATGTGTAGTAAGGTGATGGGTAACAAAACAGATGAGGGCATTTTTAAAGGTTGGAGATAACATTATGCCATCATAGTCATTAATGCCTTTAACTGGAGATGCAGATGACACACACACACAAGTCAGACCTTTCATCATCCAATCAGAAAATACTGTCTGACACGTCGCCTCCAAGCCACAGGCATACGGACAGAGAAAGACATGTATTTACAAGGTTTTACCCCCAGCTCTACCCCTTTACAAGGTTTTACCCCTAACTCTACCCCTTTACAAGGTTTTACCCCTAACTCTACCCCTTTACAAGGTTTTACCCCTAACTCTACCCCTTTACAAGGTTTTACCCCTAACTCTACCCCTTTACAAGGTTTTACCCCTAACTCTACCCCTTTACAAGGTTTTACCCCCAACTCTACCCCTTTACAAGGTTTTACCCCTAACTCTACCCCTTTACAAGGTTTTACCCCTAACTCTACCCCTTTACAAGGTTTTACCCCTAACTCTACCCCTTTACAAGGTTTTACCCAAAACTCTACTACAGAAAAATATGTCAGCCTTGAAATCTGCTGAGAAATAATTGCTAGTAGGCTAAAGCCTACTGACTGTAAAAACCTATCCTTGCCCATTCATTCTGAAGAAGGACAGAACAGCCAGTAACCTGAGTCGGTTGGATTCTATGTCAGCCCAAACGCTCCAATTACAACCTCATATCAGTCTCTATTCATAAACCATTATCCCTTTGGAGCAACAGCAATGCCCATATATACAGACACAGCTATAGTCGGTACCTCCATGGCGAGTGCGGCCGTCTGCTGGTCGTAGTGGTTGAGGAGGTTGGGCATGAAGGTGGCATTGTAAGGCAGGTCCTGGCACATCCGCAGTCCTACTGGCTCACATGTAAACGTACTGTGGCTCTCTGCTGTCTCCGCATGGATGGACAGACAGGTGGAGCAGAGGGATGAGAGGAAGAGAAGCAAGAGGAAGAGTGACCTAGGCATGACCCTCTCTCTGTGTGAGTCTGCTATTGCAGGTGATGTGTAGTCCCACCTCACTCTCATCCTCAATGAGTAGGGGAGGGGGAGAGAGGGATGAAGAGAGGAAAGGAGGGATGAGATAACAGCAGGGCTATTCTTCTTCTTCTACACAATCACACCATGGAGATCTGTGGCACTCACAGGGGAATCCTGCTGCTTCCATCCCCCAGAGGAGTGCACCCTGTCTGGCTATGGGATCCACCTAGTCAGCCTCCTCTGTCTAGGTCTGTTCCCACTGGAGGGCTGTGATCATCAGGCTAGATTTTCCACCGTTTCCCCCAGCACAGCTATGGTCTTCTCTCTCCAATGAAAGAAGAGACTGCCTATTGAAAGCATTCAGTGTTTCTTCACAAAGAACGTCCAATGGCCCAGTAGCACAAGTCAAGCAAGACCTACAAGTTAAAATACAAAAGAATGTTTAGACAAGTGACAAGACAGTCCTATACAATTGTAAATAAGTGACAAGAGACTGGGAGTTGAAAAACAGCAACCCCACCCCTCATTTACACAAGTCCCCATAGATTGTCTTTATTACATTATTATTACAGTCACTGTTATTGTTTTATGTATGTATTGATGCTCAAACAGACAGATAATTGATGAGGGTGAAAACAATTGGTTGTCAGTTCAACTTCACTGGTAAACATAAGCTTACATACAGGCAGCTATATTATAAAAATGCATTTCTATCAGGATTGGCTACTGTCAACATGATACTGTCCTATAGGTCTATGACACACCTATAGGTATACAGGCCTATAGTTGTGTGTCGTCCAATACAGTATGTATCTATGTAGTAGTTACTACGCAGAGCAATTTATAGTCATTTTTGCAGGACAACCTTATTGGGCGTTGTTACTACACAGCTGCGCACACGCCCTTCCAGTCAATTCAATATATTATGCCTAGAAAATCATGCATCGTCTTGCATTTCCACTCTTTTCATTTAAATGTACACCCATGCAATCCGACCAACTAACGTATTCTCCCAATGTTTCGCATGGGTTGATTACCCTGCCACTGACGGTATCTGAAAGAAATGCCATTTAAACGGTGTATAGGAGATACAGCAACCTCTGTACGTGTGTAGTAATGTAGCTATGCCGGTTAATGGTAACTAAATGCAACGCAATAATAGTGTAACATTGTTTTTCTATCTAGCCTCATGTCATTTTAGAATGTCTGAAATCTCTGAACTACAGCTCGCGAAGGAACTTGTCTCTGTTCTAACGCTACCATTCGCGTTGCATTTTTTATAGGAAGCAAAGAAAACAAATCATGTATTGGATTGTTTTAGTCATTTAAAAAATGTATACGATAGCTAACTCGTAAACGTGACATGGTTACATTGCAATTTGTGTCGCAACCTCAAACTGATAAAGTGACTAAATATGCAAGCTATAACAAGAACAAAGTCTAGGAATGAACGTCTTGTGCATAATGCCAAAAAAAATCCATGCCCCCCCGCCCTCCTAAAAACCCCAAAGCAAATCTTCACCTTCAATTGGAATAATCGTCGATCTGCACTGCTCTTTGCCGCTGTTTCTTCCAGTGACAATACACAAGCACGTCGCTAGCTCTCTCCGTCTTCTCTCTCGCTGCTGCACGCAAATCCATGAAATAATCTGTTCCCCGGACGCGCGCTTTGAGCTAGACCACCAGTGTATGCAACATTATCATCGACCAATTCAATTGATTTGTGTGATATATCAGATAAATCCCAATATAATTCACACCGTGTCCAGTTATATATACACTGTGCATTCCTTCATGGTTGCGCAATAGTTTGCCGACTGAGTGAACTTGAAAGTCCCCATCCCACCTTAACACTGATGTAAACAGTCACGTGAAGAGAACACAGAGGATAGTAATGATAAATCAAAGAGTTAACATTTATTTGAAGAAAATGATTCCATATAAAAACGTTGAACACATTGATCGGTGCAGTCCTTAAATATAAAATCAACTAAACACATGCAACTTCATGTAAAAAATACTGCAGGCAACCAAAACACACCATGCATGAAATGTAGATTGAGGTCATGGTCAGGATCAATTCAGGAAGTTCAACTGACTTCCTGAATAAAAAATGTAAGACCCCAACCCTTACACATAAAATGTTATTGGACTACATTCCAGTGACAATCCACCAGGGTTTAAACTCAGTGAAATCCAGCTCATTCTAATGAGTAGCCTACACTAGTTTATCCCTGCAAAGTGGTCGACACTAGTTACCACAAAGTCATACACCCCACCCATTTCTACAATTAAAGTCTTAAAATTTTATTTTAAACCTAACCTTAGCCCTGAACTTAACCACACTGCTAACCTTAAATTAAAACCAAAAAGCTTGTTTTTGTAGCCAATTACAACTTTGTGACTGTGGAATATGACTTTGTGGCTATGGAAGCTAGTGGACACCCACTAAAGTAGTAGTACTACAGTACAACATATGGCAGCCCTGGAGGAACAACATTCAGCTGGCCACGCATAGAAAACAACCTTTGTTGGGACAGGGTCAGTCACCTCCTTATATCAATATTGATTCCCCCCTCAGATCAGGGGATTAGCGTTGTGTGCAAAGATTACGACCCGCTTGATTTAACCCAGCACCAGATGAACCGTTTCAGCACTGAGCTGATAACTTCTGCCTGGTGTCGGGGAATGTGAGCCCATCCCAGCTACACCTGTATGACTTACATACTGGTGTCTACCTGACCACTCATGCACCCCGGCCCCCAGGGGCTGCTCTGCTGCATTGGGTTTCAGTCAAAATTTCAGTGTGCGTCTCAGTACACTAAAGTGGTTCAGCTCTCCCTGTTCCCCTTCTTCTATATGCACCTGCAGGAGAAATAAAATTGGGAGAAAACTGCAATGTGGGAGATTTGTTTCTAGGAATTTGAGATGAACCCTCAGAGCCCCTCTCAGGCATTGTCTTCCCATATCCCCACAGTATACATTCAAGCCAGGAAATAACAGAGTAGTAAACACTATGGAGTGCATCGAGGCCTGGTAGATCAGGCAGGTAGACATAATCAGGTTACAAAAACACACATGACAATAAAACATCTTTGGCTGAGATTGGTAGTTAAATACAAGAGTAGTCATAAAACAAACATCTTTGGCTAAGCTGAGAGTTAGTCGTTAAATTTAACGAGGTATATAACAGTGTGCTGCTGTTAAAAGGAGGAAATAACATGTGCAGAAAATGAAAAAAGCATGAAGCATGATAAATGCCAAATGTGATTAAATGCAATTATTTAAAATACTATAACGAAGATATTGATCCATAAATAATCTCTACACTACAGGCATTTGTAATTTTGCATTTGTGAAATGTTGGCGGATCGAGGGGAGGACAGACATTCTGAGGCAGACACAGAGACAATGTCATCCAGCAGTCTAGCTAGCCTATCACGTTGAGGGAGAGGAGAGTCTTTGGTATGAATGGAGGTAAAGGCACCAGGGAGGTTCTCTGAAGACGAAGAGGCTCAGTCACACCTTCGTCATCAAACACTGTTGACAAGAAAGCACGAGGAGAGATATTACTTCAGCTCAGTTGAAACATATCTTTAGTTGTGTCAGATCTGAAGGAAGCAGATTACATGTAAAACGGTAGCACTTCCGTTTATCATGCAGAAATAACCTCAAATTAAATGGTAATTACACAGACATAACCTATGAAGTACTTGTGTTTTGCAGGTTCACTAAAACAAGCACCATTAGGCACCGTGGTGCCCTTTAGAGCAGTGATGAGTAACTGATGGGGTGTGGGGGCCACAAAAATCTGAACTCATCATGAGGGGCCACAGTGGCTTGTGAGTCTGTGTACCCACATCCATACCCACACATGCAGTCAACATTTCACTGAGGGGCCACCCCACCTTGCAAACAAAACATTTTAGCGACCCCCCTCTTGATAAGTTTTGAAGCTAATTTCCTGAAATTCTACACATTTTGCCTTTGGACATACAGAAATTGTTGCAGTTTTAAATATGATATCTGAGTGAGAGTAACAAACAAAATCAATGAGGGCGTTAATTTGACCACAATTAGTACAAGTTTAGATAGCTGACGAGATTACATTTTTTTAGCTGACATGGGCTAATTGAGTGACTGTCAGTGACTGACATAACTGCTGATGCACAACCACATAATACTATTCTTTTTATCCTGGGGGGATTGATCCAATTCTCAGACAACCCAAAGATTGCTAGATGTCCTTCCAGACTCCCTCCACCTACCCAAGGACGTCAGAGTACAAAAATCAGTTAACCACCTAACTGAGGAACTCAATTTAACCTTGCGCAATACCCTAGACGCAGTCGCACCCCTAAAAACAAAAACATTTGTCCTAAGAAACTAGCTCCCTGGTATACAGAAAATACCAGAGCTCTGAAGCTTCCAGAAAATTGGAACAGAAATGGCACCACACCAAACTGGAAGTCTTTCCCGACTAGCTTGGAAAGACAGTACCGTGCAGTATCGAAGAGCCCTCACTGCTGCTCGATCATCCTTATTTTCCAACTTATTTTACTCAATTAAGAACAATCCTAAATGTTTTTGATACTGTCGCAAAGCTAACTAAAAAGCAGCATTCCCCAAGAGAGCATGGCTTTCACTTCAGCTGTGATAAATTCATTAACTTCTTTGAGGAACAGATCATGATCATTAGAAAGCAAATTACGGACTCCTCTTTAAATCTGTGTATTCCTCCAAAGCTCAGTTGTCCTGAGTCTGCACAACTCTGCCAGGACCTAGGATCAAGGGAGTCACTCAAGTGTTTTAGTACTATATCTCTTGCCAAAATTATGAAAATAATCATGGCCTCTAAACCGTCAAGCTGCATACTGGACCCAATTCCAACTTAACTACTGAAATAGCTGCTTCCTGTACTTGGCCCTCCTATGTTGAACATAATAAATGTCTCTCTATCTATCGGATGTGTACCAAACTCACAAAAAAAGTGGCAGTTTTTCTCTTGAAAAAGCCAAACCTTGACCCAGAAAATATTTTTTTAAACTATCGGCCTATATCGAATGTCCCATTCCTCTCATATTTTTGGGAAAAAGCTGTTGCGAAGCAACTCACTGCCTTCCTGAAGACAAAAAATGTATACGAACCGCTTTAGTCTGGTTTTAGACCCCATCATAGCACTGAGACTGAACTTGTGAAGGTGGTAAATTACCTTTTAATGGCGTCAGACCGAGGCTCTGCATCGGTCCTCGTGCTCCTAGAACTTAGTGCTGCTTTTGATACTATCGATCACCACATTCTTTTGGAGAGATTGGAAACCCAAATTGGTCTACACGGACAAGTTCTGGCCTGGTTTAGATCTTATCTGTCGGAAAGATATCAGTTTGTCCTCTGACAAATCAACTGTAAATTTCGGTGTTCCTCAAGGTTCCGTTTTAGGACCACTATTGTTTTCACTATATATTTTACCTCTTGGTGATGTCATTCGGAAACATAATGTTAACTTTCATTGCTATGAGGATGACACACAGCTGTACATTTCAATGAAACATGGTGAAGCCCCAAAATTGCCCTCGCTGGAAGCCTGTGTTTCATACATAAGGAAGTGGATGGCTGCAAATGATCTACTTTTAAACTCGGACAAAACAGATATGCTTGTTCTTGGTCCCAAGAAACACAGAGATCTTCTGTTGAATCTGACAATTAATCTTGATGGTGGTACAGTCGTTGCAAATTAAATGAAGGACCTCGGCAGTACTCTGGACCCTGATCTCTCTTTTGACGAACATATCAAGACTGTTTCAAGGACAGCTTTTTTCCATCTACACAACATTGCAAAAATCAGAAACTTTCTGTCCAAAAATAATGCAGAAAAGTTCATCCATGCTTTCGTCACTTCTGGGTTAGACTACTGCAATGCTCTACTTTCTGCCTACCCGGATAAAGCACTGAATAAACTTCAGTTAGTGCTAAACACAGCTGCTAGAATCTTGACTAGAACCAAAAGAAGAATTGATCATATTACTCCAGTGCTAGCCTCTCTACACTGGCTTCCTGTTAAGGCAAAGGCTGATTTCAAGGTTTTACTGCTAACCTACAAAGCTTGCTCCTATCTATCCTATCTTTCCGATTTGGTCCTGCCATATATACCTACACGTATGCTACGGTCACAAGACGCAGGCCTCCTAACTCTCCCTAGAAAGCAAACAGCTGGAGGCAGGGCTTTCTCCTATAGAGCTCCATTTTTATGGAATGGTCTGCCTACCCATGTGAGAGACGCAGACTCGGTCTCAACTTTTAAGTATTTACTGAAGACTCATCTGGGTCATATGATTGTGTAGTCTGGCCCTGGAGTGTGAAGGTGAACAGAAAGGCACTGGAGCAACGAACCACCCTTGCTGTCTCTGCCTGGCCGGTTCCCCTCTCTCCACTGGGATTCTATGCCTCGAACCCTATTACCGGGGCTGAGTCACTGGCGCTCTTCCATGCCGTCCCTAGGAGGGGTGCGCCAATTGAGTGGGTTGAGTCACTGACATGATCTTCCAGTCTGGGTTGGTGCCCCCCCTTGGGTTGTGCCGTGGCGGAGATCTTTGTGGGCTATACGCGGCCTTGTCTCAGGATGGTAAGTTGGTGGTTGCTCTCTATTTCCCTTTCTCTCGGAGGACCGGAGCCATAGGACCATGCCTCAGGACTACCTGGCATGATGACTCCTTGCTGTCCCCAGTCCACCTGGCTGTGCTGCTGCTCCAGTTTCAACTGTTCTGCCTGCAGCTATGGAACCCTGACCTGTTCCCTGGACATGTTACCTGTCCCAGACTGCTGTTTTCAACTCTCTAGAGACAGCAGGAGTGGTAGAGATACTCTGAATGATCGGCTATGAAAAGCCAACTGACATTTACTCCTGAGTTGCAACCTCGACAACCACTGTGATTATTATTAGACCGTGCTGGTCATCTATGCACTTTTGAACATCTTGGCCATGTTCTTTTATAATCTCCACCCAGCATGGCCAGAAGAGGACTGGCCACCCCTCATAGCCTGGTTCCTCTCTAGGTTTCTTCCTAGGTTCTGGCCTTTTTAGGGAGTTTTTCCTAGCCACCGTGCTTCTACACCTGCATTGCTTGCTGTTTGGGGTTTTAGTCTGGGTTTATGTACAGCACTTTGAGATATCAGCTGATGTAAGAAGGGCTTTATAAATACATTTAATTTGATCCACAGGCCTACAAATAGTGGCCGTCGTTGCCCATCCCTGGCCTAGAGCAATGGGAAAGGAGAAGGGGCTAGAATCTGTTGGAAGGATCAAGCTCCAGTGGACTGAACCCTTACCTCCCAGTCTGTGGCAGTCCTCTATGCGTAGGCAGAGTGTTGACCAATCAGGCTCCGGACCTGGAGTGAGTACTCTGGATCTGCCCTATTAGTTAGAGCCTCCTCCTCCAGCTGGCACAGAGAACAGAAACAGGAGAGATGGAGAAAGAAGTAAGTGAGTGAGTGAGTGAGTGAGTGAGTGAGTGAGTGAGTATTACCTGTTCTTTGAGGTATGTGTGAGAGCAGGGTCCTAGACCCCTCAGTACCAGTCCCACTACGAAGCACCAGATAGAAAGTCCTGTTTCCAGTCCAGCCAGAAGTACACATGGGAACCACAGAGACAGGGCAGTGTCCTGGAGAGAATGAAAGAGATATATACATACACGCACAGCCATTGGAAAGTATTCAGACTCCTTGACTTTTTCCACATTGTTACATTACAGCCTTATTCTTAAATTGATTCAATTTCCCCCCCCCCTCATCAATCTACACACAATACCCCATAATGACAAAGCAAAAACAGGTTTAGAAATGTTTGCAAATGTATTAATTACAAAAATACCTCATTTACATAAGTATTTGAGACCCTTTGCTATGAGACTCAAAATTGAGCTTAGGTGCATCCTGTTTCCATCAATCATCCTTGAAATGTTTCTACAACTTGATTGGAGTCCATCTGTGGTAAATTCAATTGATGGACATGATTTGGAAAGGCACAAACGTGTCTATATAAAAGGTCCCACAGTTGACAGTGCATGTCAGAGCAAAAAGGTTGAAGGAATTGTCCATAGAGGTCAGACAGGATTGTGTCGAGGCACAGATCTGGGGAAGGGTACCAAAAAATGTTTTCAGCATTGAAGCTCCCCAAGAACACAGTGCCCTCCATCATTCTTAATTGGAAGAAGTTTTCAACCACCAAGACTCTTCCTAGAGCTGGACACCCGGCCAAACTGAGCAATCGGGGGTGAAGGGCCTTGGTCCCTCTGACAGAGGTCTAGAGTTCCTCTGTGGAGATGGGAGAACCTTCCAGAAGGACAACCAACTCTGCAGCACTCCACCAATCAGGCCTTCATGGTAGAGTGGCCAGACGGAAGCCACTCCTCAGTAAAAGGCACATGATAGCCTACCTGGAGCTCACCAAAAGGCACCTGAAGACTCTCAGACTATGAGAAACAAGATTCTCTGGTCTGACAAATCCAAGATTGAATTCTTTGGCCTGAACGCAAAGTGTCACGTCTGGAGGAAACCTGGCACCATCCCTACGGTGAAGCATGGTGGTGGCAGCATCATGCAGCGGATATGTTTTTCAACGGCAAGTACTGGGAGATTAGTCAGGATCGAGGGAAAGATGAATGGAGCAAAGTACAAAGAGATCCTTGATGAAAACCTGCTCCAGAGAACTCAGGACCTCACTGGGGTGAAGGTTTTACCTTCCAACAGGACAACGACCCCTAAGCACACAGCCAAGACAACGCAGGAGTGGCTTCGGAGAGAAGTCTCTGAACGTGCTTGAGTGGCCCAGCCAGGGCCTGAACTTGAACCCTATCGAACATCTCTGGAGAGAACTGAAAATAGCTGTGCAGCAATGCTACACATCCAACCGGACAGAGCTTGAGAGCATATGCAGAGAAGAATGGGAGAAACTTCCCAAATACAGGTGTGCCAAGCTTGTAGCATCATACCCAAGAAGACTCAAGGCTGTAATCACTGCCAATGATTCTTCAACAAAGTACTGAGTAAAGGGTCTGAATACTTATGTAAATGTGATATTTCTGTTTTTTATTAATTAGCACAAATTTCTAAAATCCTGTCATGGGGTATTGTGTGTAGATTGATGAGGAAAAAACTACTTAATTTTAGAATAAGGCTGTAACCTACCAAAATGTGGAAAAAGTCAAGGGGTCTGAATACTTTCCGAAGGCACTGTGTGTGTGGCAATAGTGAGGCTAATAGCCATACAGATTGAGAACGAGAGAGACTTTATACATATGTATATTTTTGTGTTGTCAAAGGAGCATAGAGACAGAGCGAGAGAGAGAGGGATAGAGACTTACATAAATCCGTGTGGTGTCAAAGGGGCAGTCTGCGTTGACTGGCGAGCGGGCGTTGATTGGCAAGTCAGTGAAGTTGCAGCCCAACATGAGGCCCCTCCCCTCGTTGGCAATGGTGAGGCTAATAGCCAATAGGAGCCCGATGCCACAGGCTGCAGAGAGTAGGGCATTCAGGAAGGAACTAATCAGAAGACCTATGTGCTGGAGTTGGGGAACAGAAGGACAGGGAGAAAGAGAAAGCGAGGGAGAAAAGAGGGGTGAAGTCAAGGAGGTGGGGAACATTTTGATGAGAGGAGGTGAAGAGGTGACAGTTGCAGACTTAATGGTGTTCATTGTATCTTACAAATGATATTTTCTTGTTATTGATGGTCTTACCAGCTTCCAAACTGACAGATTTCTTGACACCAATATGGCAATGATTCCTGTTGCAATGCTCTGAAAATGGAAACAGAACATTTCAGTTTCTGTCTATAACATCACGTTATTACTAATTGTTACTATCGTTATCTATAATTCTCTGACTGACCAGCAGTCCGGAGGTGACAGAGATGATGTTGGCGGCGGTGAACTCGGTGGTGATCTGGTCGTTGGGTTTAGAGATGTGGCGCAGGATGCTGCCGTGGATGATGGCTCCCAGAATGAAGTTAATGTGACCCACCAGGATCAGAGTAAACCCCTTCTTCATCAGACGCCCTGGGCCCTTCTCCTTATCTGACAGATCAGCACACGGTCATCATTGTATGGTCATTGTTGTAAAGTAGGCTACCAGGGTTGGGGTCAATACCATTGATTCAGAAAGTAAAACTAATTCCAATTCCACATTGTCCTCATTGAAAAGCACTGAAGATAATTGTTATTTCAGTGTACTACTTGAATGGAACTGGAATGTAAATAAGATTACAGTCGAGTGCACAGAAATCACCATAGAGAATGGCAGTTTAATCTCATTCTAGTTCTGTGAGTTTACCTATATAAAAGTAAGTAAGCCTCTTCAACTTTGGCCTATTAGTTGGTAGAAACATTTATAACACTAAAGGTGTGGATCAAACAAGATAGTACTAGTCATTAGTCGGATTTCGTTGCTAAACGTTTTGCAACTGTCTACTCCAAATGGAAAATGTTTTGGTTTCTATTGCAAATTCAGGTAGGACTCTCCCTGTTTCGTTCTGATTGCTATGTTTGCTTCCGTTTAGTTCTTAAACTGTCACTTGTTTCCGTTGCAAGACTTAATGAATACACCCCAGATTTAAACCCAATATTGATTTGCATTGAATTCGAGTCAGGCAGAAATTAGCATGAATCAGGGAAGTTAACTCTCACGACGTCTTCAAGCCAGAATTTTGAATAAAACTATATTTTAACATACTTTACCGGACCGTGCGGTTGGTAATTTTGGTGGTAGGAATGTGAGAATATATCCACAGGAAAGTATAATTCTATAACTTTTCAAAGCTATGGTAGAGCCGTTCAGATGAAGCCTGTGCAGAACCATGTAAACGTGCACAAGCTCGGTAAATAGGCTATTTCATGCGTGTATTTTTTATGTTGTGAGCATGATAGAAATCTGAACTCACTACCGGCGCTTTGAAAAGTTGATGTAATTACACTCGTGTGGACATAATCGTCTCACATTCCTACCGCCAACAGGACCAACCGGTAAAGTACGTTAAAATGTACTTTTATTCAAAATTCTTGCTTGTAGCGGTGGTGAGAGGAAACTTTCCCGATTCAAACGCTAATTTCTGCCTGACGTAGAATTAAATTCAATGCAACTCAACGTCGAGTTTACAGGCAAACCCCATATAAGCATCTGAAACACTGAATCAACAGTGTCCCTTATTGGACTCCCCAGTCCTCACCAAACGTTTAGCTAATTTACTGTTAAAAGCATCATTGGTGGATCATCGGTTTACTTTCGAAATACGCAAACGAACACCTGTGCAACCTAGACGTAATGGTTGCCTCGCTAAAGTTAACACAATAAGTTGCTTCCACCACTAAAATATAAGCTATTTAAAGTTAACTTACCGAAACCACACATATCGTTGCCGTATATTACGCAAGATTGTTTCTAAGAGTTAAACAAAACGGCAAATTATTTTTGTTTTCATGAAGCAGTTCCTCGCACTTTCCGAGTCGGTGACGTCACGGGCTTCACCTGTCGAGCGGAAGTTGGGCGTTCATTTTTGTTCTTCTTCATTTGGGGTTTTCAATAGTGTGCAACTGCAGCACGTAATTCGGGGCGTTCCTGCATGTGGGCGTTCCTGCGTTTGCGAAGGACAGTGCCTACAAAAAGACGCCATTACTATTGATCTATGTTAAGGGAATTACTGCTGGTGTTGTGTAGTGACCTACATGTTATGCCGAGAGAGAATAGTTATGTTGTCTTTTTGTAGGCTCGTTGGACAAAGCCTATGGGGAAATTAATGGCGTTTTTGTTGGGTTTTCGGATTAACGCAGAAAATAAGGTTTGTGGTAAACACAGGCTTAGAAGATCTCAAATGTTTTGTTCTATGAGATAATCTTAATCAGCCAATGTAATTTTTTGTACATTTTGAAGCATTTATGTCAGAAAAAAACACACAATGCCCATAAAGGGTTCATAATTCATAAAGGTCATGTTAACGAACTGACATTATCTCATAGAATAATAGGTATAAAATCTCCTAAATCTGTGTTAATCTCAGACCTTATTTCCAGTGTTTATCCCAAATCCCTATTCTTTACCCATTCATTTTCTCCATAGGAATGGCTGAACAAACCAGAAGTAACTACTTTCTTTTTTTAGGACTACAAGCTGGCGAGCTCTATTAGCTTGGTGGTAGTTGAACTAAATTCATATCTAGGAAGTGTTTCAGTAGTTAACCTTTTTTGCCATGTACTGGTGCAGTGAACTATTGGAACTACACACAACTTTTTTGCAAAAATTTTACCAAATATGGGTGAAGTAGGCAATCATTTCTTGCTTCAGCACACGGTCATCATTGTAAGGTCATTGTTGTAGAGTAGGCTTCCAGGGTTGGGGTCAATACCATTTCGATTCAGAAAGTAAACCAAATTCCATTTCCAAATGTTTCTCATTGAAAAATGCTGAAGATAATTGGAATAGAGTGCTGAGTACCATCACTCTCTTTCTTGGTCAAATAGCCATTACACAGCCTGGAGGTGTGTTGGGTCATTGTCCTGTTGAAAAACAAAGGATAGTCCCACTAAGCACAAACCAGATGGGATGGTGTATTGCTGCAGAATGCTGTGGTAGCCATGCTGCTGTAACCAATGTGAAATGGCTAGCTAGTTAGCAGTGGTGCGCGCTAATAGTGTTTCAATCGGTGATGTCACTTGCCCTGAGACCTTGAAGTAGTTGTTCCCCTTGCCGTGGCTTTTGTGGAGCGATGGGAAATGATGCTTCGTGGGTGTCAGTTGTTGTTGATGTGTGCAGAGGGTCCCTGGTTCGGGGCGAGGAGAGGGACGGAAGCTATACTGGTTAAGTGTGCCTTGAATTCTAAATAAATCAGTGACAGTTTCACCAGTAAACACCATCACACCTCCTCCTCCATGCTTCACGGTGGAGCCACACATTTAAAAAAAATATTTATTTAATTTAACCGGGCAAGAACAAATTCTTATTTACAAAGACAGCCTTCACCGGCCAAACCCGGACGACGCTGGGCCAATTGTGCGCCGCCCTATGGGACTCCCAATCACGGACGGTTGTGATACAGCCTGGATTCAAACCAGGGTGTCTGTAGAGACGCCTCTAGCACTGAGATGCAGTGCCTTAGACCGTTGTGCCATGTGGAGATCATCCTTTCACCTACTCTGCATCTCACAAAGACATGGCTGTTAGAACCAAAAATTTAACATTTGGACTCATCAGACCAAAGAACAGATTTGCACCGGTCTAATGTCCATTGCTTGTGTTTCTTGGCACAAGCAAGTCTCTTCTTATTATTGGTGTCCTTTAGTAGTGGTTTCCTTGCAGCAAGGCCTGATTCACACAGTCTCCTCTGAACAGTTGATGTTGAGATGTGTCTGTTACTTTTAAAATGTATTTGGGCTGCAATTTCTGAGGCTGGTGACTCTAATGAACTTATCCTCTGCAGCAGAGACTCTGGGTCTTCCTTTCCTGTGGCAGTCCTCATGAGAGCCAGTTTCATCATAGGGCTTGATGGTTTTTGCGACTGCACTTGAAGAAACCTTCAAAGTTCTTGAAATGTTCCGCATTGACTGACCCTCACGTCTCAAAGTAATGATGGACTGTCATTTCTCTATTTGAGCTGTTCTTGCCATAATATGGACTTGGTCTTTTACCAAATTGGGCTTTCTTCTGTATACCACCCCTACCTTGACACAACTCAAATGATTGGCTCAAACACATTAAGAAGGATAGAAATTCCACAAATTAACTTTTAACAAGGCACACCTGTTAATTCAAATGCATTCCAGGTGACTACCTCATATAGCTGGTTGAGAGAATGTCAAGAGTGTGCAAAGCTGTCATCAAGGCAAAGGGTGACTACTTTGAAGAATCTAAAATATAACATATATTTTGATTTGTTGAACACTTTTTTGGTTGCTACATGATTCCATGTGTGTTATTTCATAGTTTTGTGGTCTTCACTATTATTCTACAATGTAGAAAATAGTAAAACATTAAGAAAAACCCTTGACTGAGTAGGTGTGTCCAAACTTTTGGGGAAGATCATTTTCACCATAAAAATAAAAAGCCTTACATGCATATCGCATTTGCGTCACTTTTGAGAATGGTGTTTTCCCGCTAATGGACAATTCGCACTTATAGCCTAATACCGTGTGCACATTGCTGTGCTTATAGCCTAATACCGTGTGCACATTGCTGTGCTTATAGCCTAATACCGTGTGCACATTGCTGTGCTTATAGCCTAATACCGTGTGCACATTGCTGTGCTTATAGCCTAATACCGTGTGCACATTGCTGTGCTTATAGCCTAATACCGTGTGCACATTGCTGTGCTTATAGCCTAATACCGTGTGCACATTGCTGTGCTTATAGCCTAATACCGTGTGCACATTGCTGTGCTTATAGCCTAATACCGTGTGCACATTGCTGTGCTTATAGCCTAATACCGTGTGCACATTGCTGTGCTTATAATGTGAAGAAATAGCCTAATACCGTGTGCACATTGCTGTGCTTATAATGTGAAGAAATAGCCTAATACCGTGTGCACATTGCTGTGCTTATAGCCTAATACCGTGTGCACATTGCTGTGCTTATAGCCTAATACCGTGTGCACATTGCTGTGCTTATAGCCTAATACCGTGTGCACATTGCTGTGCTTATAGCCTAATACCGTGTGCACATTGCTGTGCTTATAGCCTAATACCGTGTGCACATTGCTGTGCTTATAGCCTAATACCGTGTGCACATTGCTGTGCTTATAGCCTAATACCGTGTGCACATTGCTGTGCTTATAGCCTAATACCGTGTGCACATTGCTGTGCTTATAGCCTAATACCGTGTGCACATTGCTGTGCTTATAGCCTAATACCGTGTGCACATTGCTGTGCTTATAATGTGAAGAAATAGCCTAATACCGTGTGCACATTGCTGTGCTTATAATGTGAAGAAATAGCCTAATACCGTGTGCACATTGCTGTGCTTATAATGTGAAGAAATAGCCTAATACCGTGTGCACATTGCTGTGCTTATAATGTGAAGAAATAGCCTAATAGTTTATCAACATTATAAAATAAGCGTTGTGATCTGATGCTTAAAAATGTTTTTTTTGATTCTAGTGGTTGTATTAATTTGGGATCTATCGCATCCCACAACTGTCCCAGACTATGTTTGTAATATTTATTTCTCGCACAGAATAGGTCAACTTTTGTACTATGTGGATAGTAGATTGACTTAGGCTAGTGTTTTTGCTGTTCGTTAGGCCTATTCATCTTGTTGGCTGATGAAAGTAAATGTGGACAGTTCTTCCAATATCTTCAATATGTTAAATTGTATTCTTCATGCTATAAAATCATATAAAATAATGCCATGGAATACTAAGCAAATCTTGTCTGGTAAATGATCTAGTGTAGCCCACATCCATATGGGATCGCCAGATCACGGCCTAACATAAGGACAACTCAGAGTATGGTATTCTATTCTTCTGAAATAGACTACATTTTCTTCATATCATGTTTCTTTAGACCGGTCTAAAATAAATAATGGATTTATTTTGATGGTGTATGCTATATTACATGGATTTATTAGACTTTTTAAAAATGTATATGTTCCAAAGATCTGCATCAGTGGCTTGTAGGCTGTGTATGGAAGCTCGGAAATGCTAAATGTGTTTATGTTCATTAACTATCATCTACTGTGGGACCGGCGGTTATTTGCTTGACAATCACCAGCTGACGAAATTTCATGACCGCAACAGCCCTAATGGAGACTATGGAAGTGTTCTGCACTCTTGTCTACATGAATGGTGGAAGGAAATTATTTTTGAGTGAATTAGTTTGTTCTGGGAGGGTTTGAATAAATTGGGGAGGGTGAAGCTTTCCCAGGGATGTGATGCCTTTGATGTTTGAGTTGGGAGTTCAAGGGAGGGCAATCTCGGTTAACCCAGAAGTAAAATCTCACATCATTTGGTCAACTGTGCAGAATCTGCCCACGGGACATTAACGGGACAAAGGTTATTGGGGTTACATATTATGTTCATAGCTGTTGTTCAGTATTTAGTATACACTAAGGATCATGGTCCAAACACACCAATACAGTTGTGAAGAGGCCACGACAACGCCTTTTCCCCCTCAGGAGGCTGAAAAGATTTCGCATGGGCCTTCCGATCCTCAAAAGAGGAAGGCCCTAAATATTGTCAAAGACTCCAGCCACCCAAGTCTCTTTGCTACCGCATGGCAAGCGGTTCCGGAGCGCCAAGTCTGCGACCCAAGGCTCCTGAACCGCTTCTACCCCCAAGCCATAAAACTGCTGAACAGTGAATCAAATGTTCACCCAGACTATTTAAATTTACCCCCAACCCCCCCTTGTTTTTACACTGCTGCTAATCGCTGTTTTTGATCTATGTAGTCACTTTACAAATGATCTCGACTAACCTGTACACATTGACTCGGTACCGGTACCCCCTGTATATTGCCTCGTTATTGTTAATAATTTTCGTGTGACTTTTTTAAATTTATTTTTTTACTTTAGTTTATTTAGGAAATCTTTTCTTAACTCTATTTCTTGAACGGCATTGTTGGTTAAGGGCTTGTAAGTAAGTATTCGGCGCATGTGACAAATAAAATGTGCTTGGATTTTTATTATCTTTCCTGATTGCATAGTCCCCTTTTTTTTTACCCCTACCGACATGTACACATTTCCTTAATTACCTCAACTACCTCACATTGTCTCAGTACCGGTACTCCCTGTATATAGACTCGCTATTGTTATTTTATTATGTCACTATTTCCTTTTTTTCTTATTTGCTATTCTTTTCTTACTTTTTAACTCTGTATTGCTGGGAAAGGGCTCATAAGTAAGCACTGTATTATGTGACAAATAAAATTGGATTTAATTTGGATCATAATCCATACACACCAACACAGTCGTTAAGAGGGCACGACAACGCCTCTTCTCCCTCAGGAGACGGAAAAGATTTGGTATGGGCCCTCAGATCCTCAAAAAGTTCTACAGCTACACTATTGAGATAATCTTGACTGCATCACTGCATGGTATGGCAACTGCTTGGCATTCTACCGCAAGGCGCTACAGAGGGTAGTGCGAACGGCCCAGTAGATGACTGCCATCCAGGACTTCTATACCGGGCAGTGTCTCCAGGCAACAAGTCACAGACTGTTCTCTCTGCTACCGCACGACAAGCAGTACCGATGCACCAATTCTGGAACCACCAGGATCCTGAACAGCTTCTACCCCCCAAATAGTACGATTGTGCAATAGTTAGTTAAACCCTCACACCCTTTGTATATAGCCAAGTTTTCATTACTCATTGTGTATCTATTATTACACGTTTTACTTTCCTATTCCTACATTTTCTTCCTCTCTGCATTGTTGGGAAGGGCCCGTAAGAAAGCATTTCACTGTTAGTCCACACCTGTTGTTTACAAGACATGTGACAAATAATATTTGATAATGGTGAGCGTGAACCACACAGAGTAGGTGGAGGTACAGTTGAAGTCGGAAGTTTACATACACCTTTGCCAAATACATTTAAACTCAGTTTTTCACCATTCCTGATATTTAATCCTAGTAAAAATTCCCTGTCTTAGGCCAGTTAGGATCACCACTTTATTTTAAGAATGTGAAATGTCAGAATAATAGTAGAGAGAATGATTTATTTCAGCTTTTATTTCTTTCATCACATTCCCAGTGGGTCACAAGTTTACATCCACTCGATTAGTATTTGGCAGCATTGCCTTTAAATTGTTTAACTTGGGTCAAACGTTTCAGGTAGCCTTCCACAAGCTTCCCACAATAATTTGGGTGAATTTTGTCTCATTCCACCTGACAGAGCTGGTGTAACTGAGTCAGGTTTGTAGGCCAACTTGCTCACACATGCTTTTTCAGTTCTGCCCACGTATTTTCTATAGGATTGAGGTCAGGGCTTTGTGATGGCCACTCCAATACTTTGACTTTGTTGTCCTTAAGCCATTTTGCCACAACTTTGGAAGTATGCTTGGGGTCATTGTCCATTTGGAAGACCCATTTGTGACCAAGCTTTAACTTCATGACTGTTGTCTTGAGATGTTGCTTCAATATATCCACATAATTTACCCACCTCATGAAGCCATCTATTTTGTGAAGTGCACCAGTCCCTCCTGCAGCAAAGCACCCACACAACATGATGCTGCCACCCCCGTGCTTCACGGTTGGGATGGTGTTCTTCGGCTTGCAAGCCTCCCCCTTTCTCCTCCAAACATAACAATGGTCATTATGACCCAACAGTTCTATTTGTTTCATCAGACCGGATGACATTTCTCCAAAAATTACAATATTTGTCCCCATGTGCAGATGCAAACCGTAGTCTGGCTTTTTTATGGCGGTTTTGGAGCAGTGGCTTCTTACTTGCTGAGCGGTCTTGTCGATATAGGACTCGTTTTACTGTGGCTATAGATATGTTTCCTCCAGCACCTTCACAAGGTCCTTTGCTGTTGTTCTGGGATTGATTTGCACTTTTCGCACCAAAGTACGTTCAACTCTAGGAGACAGAACGCATCTCCTTCCTGAGCGGTATGATTGCTGCGTGGTCCCATGGTGTTTATACTTGCGTACTATTTTTTGTACAGATCAACACGGTACCTTCAGGCGTTTAGAAATTTCTCCCAAGAATGAACCAGACATGTGGAGGTCTACAATTGTTTTGATGTTTTGGCTGATTTCTTTTTATTTTCCCATAATGTCAAGCAGACACACTGAGTTTGAAGGTAGGCCTTGAAATACATCCAGAGGTACACCTCCAAAACTATAGATTGTTAACAAGAAATTTGTGGAATGGTTGAAAAACGAGTTTTAATGACTCCAACCTAAGTGCATGTAAACTTCCAACTTCAACTGTATTCACTGAGTTACTGTTAGCACTTCCTGATTAAACATCCCAGTTGGAAGGAGATTCAGTAAATAATGAGACATTTAGGCAGAGGTGGTGCATTACATATTTATTTACAAATAGAAAATACCAAACAATTTAAAGAGGAAACAGAAAATACAAACCATTTAAAGAGGAAACAGAAAGTCATACATTGCAGAGGCTGTCATAGGATACACACTTGTCAGAAGGCACACGAGCACAAACTTACTTCTCATGCGCACGCACACACACTCTTTCTCAACCACTAACTACACTGCCCAAGTGCTCCTCAGAACATAGACTACTATAAAGAAGAAAAAGCACATTGAATATTACAGTAACCGTAAAACAGATTTTAATTTCACTACATTGTGTCCCACTGAACGTGACCCAGGTTACCTAACTGCGTTCAACAGCATTTAATTGTTGCATTTGGCAAGACAACAGCTTGGCTAAAGCAGTACCAGTCACACAGCCAGGCCACTACATTAACAATTTATCCACTTATATCTATATATTTACTCCTCATACAAACTCCTCTTTGGATGTGTACAGTAAAGTAAAACCCTTACTTGCTGTTCACAACAAAAAAACACTTTCTCAATAGCCAGAATATTCAACGGAACGTCCAAAGGAAACCATTTCTTTATCCAAGTACACTATAAGAAATAAGGTTTGCCAAACAATGTAAAGTATATATTTTTTTTACAGAACAGATAAAGTTGTGATAACAAATCAGAGGCATGAATACTGTTCACCACCCAAACACCTCTTAACTACAGCTCCAGCCATTGGACAGCTCCAGTAAATAATTCAGCTTGTTCCTCTGCTTTGACTGACAGCCTGTAAATACAGCCCCTCCCAGACTATTGGCTCCATCAGTTGAGACCACAGTAAACTATGAGTGTAAAAAACTAAAATGGGAAAGATACAATGACACATTTGTAACATAAATATAGCCAATTCAGATCTTTTTCATTGGTTAAAAGACCAATTAGTGGAAAAAAAGATCCGAATTTGGCAGGCTGTCTAAACGCAGCCTACAATGGTCACCTACAGGTAAGTTCACTGCAGACATTCATGCACAGCCGTGCGTGACCACACTGAAGCAGAGAACTTTAAGGCGGATAGCATGTGCATGTATACAGCCACCGAGAAGGCAAATGGCAAAGATATAAAACACAAACAAACAAGTAACACTGACATATGATAACTGTGTTGGCTTCCTTTCCAAAAGAAGTTGCTACTGTGTATATAGAGAGAACTAAACAGAGAGGGACTGACTCGGACAGCCCCATAATAAGGCGCTATGGTCCTCCAGACAAATAGAAGACACCACACAAGGTTTTGGGTGAAAGAGTCTGAGGCAGGGGGTGTGGCGTGTGTATGTGTGGTGGTTGGGGCCAGCAGGGGTATTGGTGTAGGCCTAAGCCTGCCAATAGGTGTATATGTACTGAAGTAGGGATCCATGGATCCTTAGGGGTAAGAAAGGGAGGGCTGTAACAAGCATGTAGGGGGTATTATAGGTAATGGAGTGGGGGTCCATGTTGATCCTGTTATGAGGACACAGTAATGGGATTGAGGGAACCGTTCCTGCTGAAGAACTTGGTGAAGGCCTCTTCTAACACAGTGGCCATCCTGCTTTGGTCCACCTGTAGGGACAATCAATCAATTAACATGTTGTTGAGCATATTGAAGATATTATGGATGCCATGCTTCAGAGATATACAGTGCCTTCAGAATGTATGCATACCCCTTGACTTATTCCAGTTTGTTGTTACAGCCCGAATTCAAAATGGAATAAAAATGTATTTTTTTCACACCCATTTACACACTATAACCCATAATGAAGTGAAAACATGTTTATAGATATTTTTGTAAATTTATCGAAAATTAAATACAGAAATATGAAATTTACACAAGTATTAACACCCCTGAGTGAATACATGTTAGAATCAATCACCTTTGGCAGCGACTACAGCCTAAGAGCTTTCTCCACCTGGATTGTGTTCAAACTCTGTCAGGTTAGTTGTTGATCATTGCTAGACAGCCATTTTCAAATCTTGCTATAGATTTTCAAGCTGATTTAAGTCAAAACTGTAACTAGGCCACTCAGGAACATTCAACGTTGTCTTGGTTAGTAACTAGTGTCTATTTGGCCTTGTGCTTTAGGTACTTGTCCTGCTGAAGGTGAATTTATCTCCCAGTGTCTGTTGAAAAGCAGGACTGAACCTTGTTTTCCTCTAGGATATTGCCTGTTCTTAGCTCCATTTTGTTAATAAATTTTAAAAACTCCCTAGTCCTCGCCGATGACAAGCACACCCATAACATGATGCAGCCACCACCGTGCTTTAAAATATGAAGAGTGGTAATCAGTGATGTGTTGGATTTGCCCCAAACATAACACTTTGTAGAACAAAAAGTTAATTGCTTTGCCACATTTTTTGCAGTACTACTTTAGTGCCTTATTGCAAACAGGATACATATTTTTGAATGTTTTTCTTCCTTTTCACTTTGTCATTTAGGATAGTATTGTGGAGTAACTACACTGTTGTTGATCCATCCTCAGTTTCCTCCTACCACATTAAAAGCTGTAACCTTTTTAAAGTCACCACTGGCCTCATGGTGAAATCCCTGAGCGATTTCCTTTCTCTGCGTCAACCGAGTTAAGAAGGCCACCTATATCCATGTAGTGACTGGGTGTATTGACACACCACCCAAAGAATAATTAATAACTTCACCATGTTAAAAGGGATATTCAATGTCAGTGTTTTTTACCGATCTACCAATAGGTGCCCTTCTTTGTGAGGCATTGGAAAAACCTCCCTGGTCTTTGTGGTTGAACCCGTGGTTGTAATTCACTGCTCGACTGAGGGACCATACAGATACTTGTATGTGCGGGGTACAGATGAGGTAGTCATTCAAAAATCATGTTAAACACTATTATTGCACACAGAGAGAATCCATGCAAGTTATTAACCTCTTGAAACTAGGCGGCACTATTTTTTATTTTTGGGAAAAAGAACGTTCCCAAAGTAAACCGCCTATTTCTCAGGACCAGATGCTAAAATATGCATATAATTGACAGCTTAGGATAGAAAACACTCTAAAGTTTCCAAAACTGTCAAAATATTGTTTGTGAGTATAACAGAACTGATATTGCAGGCAAAACCTGAGGAAAATCCAATCAGGAAGTGCCTCTTATTTTGAAACCGTTGTCTTCCTATGCACCCCTATTGGCCATTGAAAGGGATATCAACCAGATTCCTTTTTCTACCTATTCCCTAAGGTCTCTACAGCATTTTGACGTAGTTTCACACCTTTATGTTGAAGAATGAGCGTAAACGACTACATTGCGTAAGTGGCCAGCTGAGGGCTCTCAGAGTGATTCTTGTGTAAAAGACAGGTAGTCATTTTCCCTCTCGCTCCTACTGAAAAGACAATTGTCCCGGATGATATATTATCTAATAAATATTTGCAAAACACCTTGAGGATTGATTATAAAAAACGTTTGCCATGTTTCTGTCGATAATCATGTTAAAAACACTATTATTGCAAACAGAGAGAATCCATGCAAGTTATTAAGCACATTTTTACTCCTGAACTTATTTAGGCTTTCCATAACAAAAGGGGTTGAATACTTACTGACTCAAGACATTTCAGCTTTTTATTTAAAAATTAATTTGTAAAAAATCTAAATAAAAAAAAACATAATTCCACTTTGACATTATGGGGTATTGTGTGTAGGCCAGTGACAATCCATTTTAAATTCAGGCTGTAAATGTGGGAAAAGTCAAAGGATGGGAATACTTTCTGAAGGCACAAAGTAAGAGTGGGAGACTCTAAAAACAGACAGTCCTATCTATAGTAGGGTGGAGAGCAGGAGCTGCTATCTGGCATTTGGGTGTGTGTTTATAGGGGTCAGTGAAAGCTGAAGTGGGTGCAGGGTGTGACCCTCTAAATGGACACTCACTGCCTCTCCTATGCCAGCTACAACAATTACACTCTCACAAACCCTGACACACACACACCTCTACCACAGAACCCCTACAAACACACACACACACACACACACACACACACACACACACACACACACACACACACGTGTTCCTCTCTCTCACAAAAGTACACCCTTACCTCGCTGATGAAGCCCAGTTGTACCAGCTCAAGAGCCAGTTCCTGTACATTCTCATCTGAAGCAGAACAGACAGCAGGGTCAGTGGAAACACACACATTGTCTAGCAGTGAAGTTGCCCTTTAGGTGCAAAATTAACTGTGTTGGTAACACCAACATTAACCACAAGAGTTACATTGGACTTTAGACAGAAACCGTAGTGCCTAGTCTCTTCCTGTTATAATCTTACCATCACTGATAGACGCATAATGTGTGTCTACTGCAGAAAGTGTCAGTGCCCAGCCCTCCCCAGAGAGCAGCTGCCAGCAGCATACACACGCCTGCCATTCTCAACACGCAGGCCTGCAACACTAGACGCCTGCCGTGTGTGTATGGACACACCCACCTGGCCATGCAAAGACTTGTTCCATGTATATCCCTGACTTAAACCTCTATTCCTTACAGGGTTCAATAATATCCTGTTTTTACCGTCTAGGGATCCCTGATATGGCCTATGCATTCCCCCACCCTCCCCATTCCATCTTATCTGCACGTTAGACTCTCCCACTACTTTTCACACATACACGGCACACATGCATGTATTTCCACACACACAGTCTGTTGGTGGCAGCTATGCATGCGATAGGAGCAGCCCCACTGGTGTGGGTTAGGCTGGGGTTACAGTACACTAGGGCAGGCCAGTGTCTGGAGTCATAAAGACAAAAACACACAGACAGGCTTGGATGGCCAAAGTCGTGCCATTCCCAGACAACACACACAGAGTCCGAAACAAGAGCTGGGAGGGTTATAACTGTAAATCTCTCCAATTGTGAAATCTGACATGGTTTAATTGCAGGAATGGACAACTGATGGGGCCCACAATATATCTGAACTCATCATGAGGGGCAGCAGTTGCTCGCAGGTCTGGTACCCACATCCACCTTGTGTATTCTACTATTCTAACTCACAGCAAGTTGAGACTCCGAATGAGTGTACCCCCCCCAAAAAATATATACATATACAATACCAGTCAAACGTTTGGACACACCTACTCATTCAAGGGTTTTTCTTTATTTTTACTATTTTCTACATTGTAGAATAATAGTGAAGACATCAACACTATGAAATAGCACATGGAATCATGTAGTAACCAAAAAAGTGTTATATATTTTATATTTGACCATCTTCAAAGTAGCCACCCTTTGCCTTGATGACAGCTTTGCACACTCTTGGCATTCTCTCAACCAGCTTCATGAGGTACCTGGTATGCATTTCAATTAACAGGTGTGCCTTGTTAAAAGCTAATTTGTGGAATTCCTTTCCTTCTTAATGCATTTGAGCCAATCAGTTGTGTTGTGACAAGGTAGGGGTGGTATACAGATGAAAGCCAAGTCCATATTATGGCAAGAACAGCTCAAATAAGCAAAGAGAAACGACAGTGCATCATTTAAGACATGAAGGTCAGTCAATCCGGAAAATTTCAAGAACTTTTAAAGTTTCTTCGGGTGCAGTCGCAAAAACCATCAAGTGCTATGATGAAACTGGGACCCAGAGTTACCTCTGCTGCAGAGGATATGTTCATTAGAGTTACCAGCCCAAATAAATGCTTCAGAGTTCAAGTAACAAACACATCTCAAAATCAACTGTTCAGAGGAGACTGCGTGAATCAGGCCTTCATGGTCGAATTGCTGCAAAGAAACCACTACTAAAAGGACACCAATAATAAGAAGAGACTTGCTTGGGCCAAGAAACACGAGCAATGGACATGGGACCAGTGGAAATCTGTCCTTTGGTCTGATGAGTCCACATTTTACATTTTTGGTTCCAACCACTGTGTCTTTGTGAGACGCAGAGTAGGTGAACGGCATGAAGGAGGGGTGACGGTGCTTTGCTGGTGACACGGTCAGTGATTTATTTAGAATTCAAGGCACTCTTAACCAGCATGGCTACCACAGCATTCTGCAGCGATACGCCATCCCATCTGGTTTGCGCTTAGTGGAACTATCATTTGTTTTTCAACAGGACAATGACACAACACACCTCCGGGCTGTGTAATGGCTATTTGACCAAGGAGAGTGATGGAGTGCTGCATCAGATGACCTGGCCTCCACAATCACCCGACCTCAACCCAATTGAGAATGTATGGGATAAGTTGGACCGCCGAGTGAAGGAAAAGCAGCCAACAAGTGCTCAGCATGTGGGAACTCTTTCAAGACTGTTGGAAAAACATTCCCGGTGAAGCTGGTTGAGAGAATGCCAATAGTGTGCAAAGCTGTCAAGGAAAATGGTAGCTACTTTGAAGAATCTAAATTATATTTGTTTAACACTTTTTGGGTTACTACATGATTCCATGTGTTATTTCAGCATTTTGATGTCTTCACTATTATTCTACAATTGTAAAAGAAAGAAAAATCCTTGAATTGAGTGTGTCCAAACTTTTGATTGGTATTGTACATATTTTAAATTGATCTGAGGGCTGCCATTTGCCCATCCCTGGTTTAAAGGAATGCTGTGTGGTTATGTTATCTTACCCAAACACCTGTCTATAACACATAGTTTGATGGAGACTTGTGGTCTGTCTGGGCTGTTAGGAGAGGGACCATCCTGTAAGACTTAATCCTATTGGCCCCCTTGGGAGCTGTATATGGGCTGTGGATTGTCAGGCTATTATTATAGAAGACCCAAGGGTCCAAGCGTTCTAATAAAGCACACTGGGTTGCCAATAGCATAGATATAGCATCTCAGTGTGTGTGCAGTCTTCCTTTTCTTTTAGCTGTTCGTATACTTTGATCTCCAGCCCCTGCCTGCCCAGATCAATGTCTGTGTGTTTCTATCTCTTGTTCTTACTGGGTAACAAGTCACAGCTTAAGTGTCTGTTGAGTTTGTCCTCCAGCTTCAACAGTAGTGTCAGCTGTGGATAGAAAGGAGATGTAACGGTTACACATTCAGTGACTGGCCACTAGAACACACTCGTCTATGGTCATCTAACTTTTATTCACTGATCTAAAAATAATTAGATTAACGCTACTTACATGATGTTTTGCACCCTCCTCCACCGGCTCAATATTACACTGCATCTGAACAACCTGCAGAAGGTAAGAAATGTAGATAGGAATCCAACAAATAAAATGTATTACGTAGTATTACCATTATTAGTTCATTGAGTGGATTGTATACTTTCCCCACTCACCTTGCGTGTCTCTAGTTCAGCAGGTTCTGGGGTGGGGGATTTGACAGAAGGGGTGACAATGGGGGACTTAACAGGGGACTGCTGGGGCTGCTGGTGAGAGGGCAAGCCAAATGCTGTCAGGGGGTAGATGCCATTCCTGTTGGGTAGGGAGGGCAGCGGGGTTACACATTTTATTTGTTTGTGACCAATCAGGGGGGGACAAATCACAGACAGGCAATAATCTTACATACATTTAATTAAGGCCAATTGTTCAAAAGCTTGCCAAATCAAAACTCTGGGAGCAAATCTTGAGTTTGCAGGTATTCTCATTCATTTTTCAAATAGAGATTCTAACAATACTTCAACTAAAAGTAAGAGTGGTGGAAGGGCTGGATACAAACACATTTGAGATACAGGCAAAGCAGAATAACAGTCCAAGTCAAATACTGCCACCAGGTGGTTGTGTAGTGCATTACAGGATCATTGTCTAGTACTGAGTGCTGTGGGTTAACTACACCCTCTAGTGGTGAGCATGCTAGACATCTGTCCAGTCGTGGTCAATAGTTGATGGGGAGTTCCTTACCGGACATCCTCCAGGAACTTATCCAGCTCCAAGGCAGGAAACTGAGACAGTCTGATGAGGAAAGAAACAGGATCAGCACAGGTTTCTGAAGAAAATACCCTGAGATCAAAAACCAACCGTGCCTTCCTTGAAGTATAAACTGTTGTCTCTTACTTGAGCTGCACACCCTCCTTGATCTCAGCGATGATGAGGTTTGGGTCCATGTTCTTAGTGATCTCCTCTAAGGCATTCTCAGGGATCATGTCTAAAAGAGGTATGGAAAAGATTAGGGGTACTCACACTGATGGTGAGAATGCGTGTGTCTTGTGTTTGAGACTCAAACTGGAGTGTGTGATAAGACTCACACTGGTGCCTGATGATACAGAGTATGTGAGTGTATGTGTGTACAATAAAACTCACGCTGGTGGCTGACTATGCAGTGTGCAGCTAACAGCTTCAACAGGGGCACCTCAAACAGAGCCTGGTGGAAGAGCAGCTCTCTGGCTGTAGGTCTCTTAAACGGGTCAGCCTCCAGACAAGTCTGGATAAACTCCTGCAAGGTACACACACACACATGGCATCACACACACAGTTCCAGGGAAAATCTTATAATACATGCACGCATGTATATATGTACTTCTGTCCTTGAGCTGTTCTTATCTAATGTTCTGTATTATGTCATGTTTACGCACACAGACAAACACACTCCTACCCTCTGCAGTAGGTCTTCCAGTGACTGTATGGCATTGTTGATGGCCTCCTGAGAGACGTAGGAAGATTCTCCATTCCCCTGGATCTCCAATACTGCCATCTACACAACACACAATGATATCACCACCACCCACGCAACACAAGTCGCAACACCGTCACATAAAAATGATGCGGAGTAATCACATCACAAATTCTGGCAGAGATAAATCGACATGGGAAATCGGTGATGTTAAGTGTCGCATCTCACCTCCAAGGCACACATCCCAAAGGAATAGATATCCACTGCAGTAGTGACATCTGCAACAGCTACAGGTGAGAGAATGTAAGATAGGAAACAATGGATTGAGTGACTCAATAGTCCATCATTTCCTGAGAATATATGCATTCCTTATACCCTACAAATAACCAAACATATAACCTATCCATAAATGTCCTTCTTTACCACCATATTCTGGGGCGAAGAAGTGCAAGTTTTTCTGCTCCTCTCTGCAGGTCTTTACATGGTTGTTGATGGTGTCTGGAGCCACTGAAGGAGAAAAACACAGATATACTGGGTTAGACACAGTCTATAAATCTGTTATAACCGGTTATAAATATGTTATCTCTGGAAGATAAACCCATACAGGGCTGGCCTGGACATTGCTGCTGAGCCCATAATAAACCAGTGGCTATGACTAGAGTCCTACCTGATCCTATCTTGATGAGTCCGTTGTGTTGGATGAAGATGGTGTCACAGGTCAGGTTCCCGTGGATGATGGGCGGCTCACAGGAGTGGAGGTAACTACAGAGCCACATCAGAAAGCAGAGAAGTAAAGCACTGTGGTTTTTTGGCTTACCTCATAAATCAGGGTAGGTTCAGTAGCGCACGACACAGGATAATATTTTGGAATGGAAATTTTTAAAATGCTGACAACGTCGGGTATTAGTACCTCCCCATTTCACTCGGTTTTAAAACATTCAGCCCTGTTTCGTGCCTACTGAGCATGACCCTGGCTGCCCATTTGGATTGGATATGGGGTCCAGGTATTAGCGTTGCAGCTATGGCAGAGTTGGTCTGTGTGAGAGAAAGACTGACCTGAGGGCTGAGAGGATCTGGGTGCACCATCTCTTCCAGGCCTAAAGAACAAACAAACATACTTCCTGTTACATGTAGACTATTGAACGTCTTCTTATACGCTAAGCATCCTTTGATGTGCTACTGTGTTGTAGGTGACGTGGTGGGAAGGGTCAATTCTATTATGATATCTGCACCTTTTCATTCATAGTCTTGTGGTTCTTCTTGGTCTTCTTCAGAAACTGCTTCAGACTTCCCGAGGACATGTACTCAGTGATGAAAATAACCTGAGGTGTAGACAAAGGAAAAAAACTAGTTAAGAAGAATCATTCAAATTATGTTGTTACATTGTTCCATAATTTCCCTCACTCGTATTCAGTCCTGATTATATCAACCAGGCCAAACAAGGAAGATTTCTCCTCTCGTAGCAGACAGAACTTACCCTGGCACGGTTGATGTCATTGATGTCAGCCCAGTACTTGTGGAACTTGACGATGTTGAGATGTTCCAGCTGAATCAGGTTGTCAAACACAGACTTCACCTTCTCCTGTTCACAGAGGTGGATAGACATGGTAAACATTTAACTAAACAGGGTCTGTATTGGTGGGATCAACTGTTTGTATCAGTGTGCAAGGCATATAACATTAGATATTCACTCAAGTACAAAGATAACAGTTCTACTAGACAAGAGAGGAGGGGGGAAATAACAAATGCTATCTCTTCCTCCAGGCCAGATTACATCATGAGATAGAAGCCTCAAAGCAAGTGAGTGAAATGATGGAACAATGTAACAACATCATTTGAATGATTCTTCTTTTTTCCCCCTTTGTCTTCACCTCAGGTTATTTTCATCACTGAATACATGACCTCAGCAAGTCTGAAGCAGTTTCCCCCCCCCTGTAAACTACACATTGCGTTGCATTCCATGTCTGAAATGTGGTGTATAAATAAAATGATGTTATTTTATTGTAAGGCCAGAGCTGCCTGTATTCAGCTACTTAGAAAGGAAGCTTTGAGCTGTTTGAGTTTGAGTTCAGATTAAGTAATGAGTCAATAAAAGGACACTGGGGGTCTGATTTCAGACTGAGCATCCTGCTGGTGTCGCCGCCAGGCATACTGCACCTCCTGCAGCTTGAAGTTCTTCCTCTCTGAGAACATGACCTCGTTCCAGACCACCTCCACCCCTTCCTCCGTGTCCATGGCCAGGTAGGCAGCATCTATCCCTGGGACATTCCGCTGGTTCACCTAGGGGAGAGAACAGAGGCAGAGACATGGTTCAGTACCTTCACAAACACAGTTGCAAAACGTTATTGACAGTCCAATGGTCTCTCATCTCACCTCCTCTCTGCGTTTCTGCCAGCGGCCGCAGGGGCTCTCCTCCAGGATCTCCGACTCATCTTCGCTCTCCTCCTCCTCATCCTCTGTGGGGGTGGTGGCGGGGGGCCCCGTTACAGGGGGACACACAGATGCAGGTCCCTGGCCACTTGGGGTTACCGTCTCTGCCTTGGCTTCCGGAACCTGGAGGGGTTTACCGTCTCCCTCTGACATCACAGCAATACAGGTCTCTGAGAAGGACTATGCTACTCTTCTCCTCTGGGGGGGGTGTGAAGGCAGAACACCTTTCTCGCTCTTCTCAAACTGTAGCAGTCGCGCCCCCTTCCACTCCCTCCTCTCTCACACACCCTGGGAGCTATGAGACACTATAGGCAAACGGGACACTTAATATCACACACACAACTTACATAGCAATCAATACCTTACCTGTTATATGAAATAAGACCTCAACTTTTCTTTATGAACTACTAATCCAATTGGGTCAAGACTTGCTTTGTCACTCCTCAACAACAACTCTATGGTTACCAGTAAAGGCAGCAAAGAAAAGAGATTTACCAGAATTCAAATTGAAAAGTGGCTTACTTGCTATGCAGTTGTTATAGTGGACTGTAATTAATGAGGCAGCCAAGTAAATTGTTGTGTTAGTTTGCTAACGTTAGTGAGCAAGCTAATTGGCTGTCGGGCACTCAAGTTAACTTTACACGCCTCTCTATACCAAACTCAGGACACTAGATATAAACTAACAGAAGCTAGCTAATTGATCAACTTTCACTAAAACGTAAAGTTATCCCCGACCATTGGTCTCATCTACAAAATGCTACATAAACAGTTACATGCATTCAGAAAATGTCAAGCACTAACTCCGATAAACAACAAACAAGCTGAAAACACAACTTTAGCTAACGTTAGCAAAGTTAGCTAGCTATCTCGAGAACTAGCAAGATAACTTAGGCAAGCAGTTTATTAGCTATTGTCAGCTAGCTAGCGTATTAACAAGTCAGCAATAGTCCCATTGTTACCCAGCAATTATATCAACACACACGGTTAGCTACTTACTTATAAGAAAGCGACGACATGTATTTATTGTAAAACCCCTCACCGTGCGTAATTCATCTAGCTAATAACGTTAGAAGCTAGCTATCTATAAATGGCCAGGGGGAGGGACACCGATTCGCAGAATATCAGAACTACTTCCACCATTGTACGCAATGCGCATGTAAAGCGCAGCTTTGATAACCTATACCTCAGTGCTCGAGAGGTAAACATTGCTCCTCTACCACTGATCTAGGATCAGATAACTCTACCTCCAACTCAACCCTATCCCATTCATTAATTAGGGCATTTGTTGGCTAAATAGCCCCTTATTTATCAGCGCTTAGTTATCAATGTTGTATTCGCATCATGATACAAAGTAACCATGTTTGGCTAGAAAAAATCTTACAAGGATACAAAAAGTTACGTTTAACGTAGCCACTGTAAAAGTTGAAGTATAAGTTTACATACACCTTAGCCAAATACATTTAAACTCAGTTAACAATTCCTTACATTTAATCCTAGTTAAAAGTCCAGGTCTTAGGTCAGTTAGGATCACCACTTTATTTTAAGAATGTGAAATATCAGAATAATAGTAGAGAGAATAATTTATTTCAGTTTTTATTTCTTTCATCACATTCCCAGTGGGTCAGAAGTTTACATACACTCAATTAGTATTTGGTAGCATTGCCTTTAAAATGGTTTAACTCGGGTCAAACGTTTCAGGTAGCCTTCCACAAGCGTCCCACAATAAGTTGGGTGAATTTTGGCCCATTCCTCCTGATAGAGCTGGTGTAACTGAGTCAGGTTTGTAGGCCTCGTTGCTCACACACAGTTCTGCCCACATATTTTCTATAGGATTGAGGTCAGGGCTTTGTGATGGCCACTCCAATAACTTGACTTTGTTGTCCTTAAGCCATTTTGCCACAACTTTGGAAGTATGCTTGGGGTCATTGTCCATTTGGAAGGCTCATTTGCAACCAAGCTTTCACTTCCTGAATGATGTATTGAGATGTTGCTTCAATATATCCACCTCATGATGCCATCTATTTTGTGAAGTGCACCAGTACCTCCTGCAGCAAAGCACCCCCACAACATGATGCTGCCACCCCCGTGCTTCACGGTTGGGATGGTGTTCTTCAGCTTGCAAGCCTCCCCCTTTCTCCTCCAAACATAATGATGGTCATTATGGCCAAACAGTTATATTTTTGTTTCATCAGACCAGAGGACATTTCTCCAAAAAATACGATCTTTGTCCCCATGTTCAGTTGCAAACTGTAGTCTGTTTTTTTTATGCCGGTTTTTGAGCAGTGGCTTCTACCTTGCTGAGCGGCCTTTCAGGTTATGTCGATATAGGACTCATTTTACTGTGGATATAGATACTTTTGTACCGGTTTCCTCCAGCATCTTTACAAGGTCCTTTGCTGTTGTTCTGGGATTTATTTGCACTTTTCACACCAAAGTACGTTCAAATCTAGAAGATAGAACGTGTCTCTTCCTGAGCGGTATGACGGCTGCATGGTCCCGTGGTGTTTATACTTGTGTACTATTGTTTGTACAGATGAACGTGTTACCTTCAGGCATTTGGAAATTGCTCCCAAGAATGAACCAGACTTGTGGAGGTTTACAATGTTTTCGGAGGTCTTGGCTGATTTCTTTTGATTTTCCCATGATGTCAAGCAAAGAGGCACTGAGTTTGAAGGTAGGCTTGAAATACATCCACAGGTACACCTCCAATTGACTCAAATGATCGCAATTAGCCTATCAGAAGCTTCTGAAGCCATGACATCATTTACTGGAATTTTCCAAGCTGTTTAAAGGCACAGTCAACTTAGAGTATGTAAACTTCTGACCTACTGAAATTGTGATACAGTGAATTATACGTGAAAAAATCTGTCTGTTAACAATTGTTGGAAAATTACTTGTGTCATGCACAAAGCAGATATCTTAACCGACTTGCCAAAACTATAGTTTGATAATTAACAAGAAATTTGTGAAGTGGTTTAAAAACGAGTTTAAATGACTCCAACCTAAGTGTATGTAAACTTCCGACTTCAACTGTATGTATATAGGGCAGCAGCCTCTAAGGTGTAGGGTTGCGTAACCGGGTGGAAGCTGGCTAGTGAAGGCTATTTAACAGTCGAATGGCCTTAAGATAGAAGCTGTTTTTCAGTCTCTCTGTCCCAGTTTTAATGCACCTGTACTGACCTCGCCTTCTGGATAATTGGGGGGGGGAACAGGCCGTGGCTCGGGTGGTTGACGTCCTTGATGATTTCTTTGGGCCTTCCTGTGACATCGGGTGCTGAAGGTGTCCTGGAGGGCAGGTAGTTTGCCCCCTGGTGGTGCGTTTGAGCCCTGCGGTTGCGGGCGGTGCAGTTGCAGTATCAGGCGGTGATACAGCCTGACAGGATGCTCTCAATTGTGCATCTGTAAAAGTTTGTGAGGGTTTTAGGGACAAGCCACATTTCCACAACCTCCTGAGGTTGAATATGTAACTACTATGATAAGGCATTTTGGCTGATCCAAATGTGGTATCAGGTTGGGTGGAAAAGGTGTTGGGTACTGTTAAATCGGTGAAGGTAAACTGAAGTGACTTGTGAAGTTTGTGTTTCTTCCGCCCAGAGGGAGTGGGCGCTCTGTGCGTTTTGAGTTTTGAATCAGAGTCTTTACCCGACAAAGTCATGTTAGGATATTTCAGTTATCCTGTTAGATCTTTAGTGGAAAATCCACTGCTGTGTTTCAGGTACTACGTTTATGGTCATGTTGCACCAGTGTTTAGGAGGGAGATTACAAGATGTGGGAAGTGTGCAGGAGGGCATGAGACAAAGGACTGTGTAGTTTCAGTGGTAAAAGTTGTGTGTCAATTGTAGGGGTGCCGATGTTGCTGGAGATCGGAAGTGCATGTGTTGTATGCTGAGGCAGGTTTTGTATGCCGAGGCAGTGAAGAAAGTAGAGGAAGATGGGTCAAGGGTGAGTTATGCTGAGAGGATCCTTCTGAGTAGTAGATTTGTGCCAGCACAGAGGGACGGGCCTATGAGTTATATATGCCTCAGTAAGGTTAGCTTCTTAGCGTTCATTCTGTAGCAATGGTTATCAACTGTACTGCAGAAATGGAAAGTAAATCACAGAAAATAGATGTTGTTTTGGCAGCAGCTGAGAAGTACTTGGGTGTACGAGATTTGACTTCAGAAGAGTTACAGGGTGTGTTGACTGGTGGTGTCCCTTCCTTCCAGGTCGTTGGCCTGGGGTAGGATCAGATTCAATTAGTGGAATAAGGTGGTGGGTTTTAATGAGTGTAGGGTTATTTGGTATGGTAATTAAAAATATATGTTTTATGACATTTTTCCCGTTTCCCACGATGTATTACAACGTGTAATGGATTTATACTATAGTTCAGTTGGGGGCGGTAATGCAACATATTGGATGCCAACCGCCATTATACCTCATCTAAGAAGGTCACAGCATCGAGTCACCGCACGACACAGAAAACGGACCAGACCCTAAAATACACGCCACTAAAATCACACATGGATCTATAGGAACCAGTATATCGGTGAATACAGCTAAGTTAGACGCGCCTGTCCATTACCACAAGGTTACACATAGCTGTAGTTTATGCTAGGTTATGTATGCAGGGAGAATTGCAGTTGCTGCTTGGAAGTGAAATATTTTATGGAGGCTTGGAAGGACGCGGGGGAGCGAGGAGCCGAAGTGGGGAAACTGGAGATTGCTACAACGTACTGGGAACTACAGCTTCTGCTGGCTACGAGTAACCCACGCGCACGGGACGGGGTGGAAACATGGCCGCGAATGGCAACAATTTAACATCTGGGATGGGAGAAATTATCCAACTGAACGTTGGTGGGACACGGTATTACATCGTTTAAATTGACCAATTCAGTCTAAAAGAACTGTCAATGTGCTTGATCTCAGGGAGGGCAGGATAGTATTAACAGACTCGGACAGGCAGACAGACGGCTTGGTCGTTTCTTTTTAGGTTGATATGATGTCGCAGACAATAACATGGAATTCGGGCTAAAAATGCACGAAAAGCACGCAACACACGCGTCCGCATTGTCAAGGCGTGTTTACATTGTTGCAAAACGTATTTTAGGATATGTCTGAACAATGTGTAGTAAATTGCCCGAATTTATGACGGTGTTCAAGTCACATATGTGTTAGCAGCAGCATATGAATTACCCAAGCATGATATCCCACATTAAACACTTTCCATAATGTATGTGTGTATTGATCTGTAACATGATCCCACCTTGGCTTGGACATAGGAATACAATATGTGGTGATATCCTACACCTGGGCTTGTGTATCTCTCTGGATGAATATGAGGAAAAACGTGAAAACCTATGATAATTCATGAAAAATAGTATTGTACAATACAATCCACTGTTATTGAATCTCATTCATTTTGTGTTGTTATGATATGTCTGAGTCGGTTTGATCTTAGGTATATCCTCTCCTTCCTCAGGTTCAGCACCTCTAGACAGACTCTCATGTGGATCCCAGACTCTTTCTTTTCAAGGTGGGTCAATCCACACATCTCTATCTCTGCTAAGATGTGATCTGGCTACAGCTCTGGAAAGGTGACCCAGTTCACTTCATGTTTATCTCCCAGCGAATCAATTTGGATAATGTACAGTGTATCAAACAGCGTTAGGACTACAGGATTGCCGCACAGTTGAGATAAAGCCAGAGCGAAAACTGAGATGAGCTTTTTTATGGATAACTCGAGCAAGAGGTTAAGTGTGTGTATGTGCCTGTGTGTGTTTCAGTTTGCTGAGTGGGAGAATATCATCTCTACTGGATGAAACTGGAGCTTTGAGTTCTGAGTCTTTCTACTAAACATTCCACAGATGTACTCTCTTATGCTCTTTTATACAGTGATATTACTGTACCAATGGTATTTATCCCCCCCCCTAAAAAAACATGACTTCTAAATGTCCCTCTTGTCCTATAGATATTTATTGACAGGGACCCAACAGCCTTTGCGCCCATCTTGAATTTCCTTCGAACCAAAGAGTTAGACTTAAGGTAAGAATACCTGACCCTCCTTACATACAAGGTCAATATGTGTATATAGTCTATATTATGGGGAAGCATATAGGGCCAGGTTAGGTCTTGACTGATGTTCTCTTCTCTTCGTAGGGGGGTAAACATTAACATTCTCCGCCATGAAGCTGAGTTTTATGGGATAACGCCATTAGGTATGGCCTCCATGCACTAAATTGAACAATTACTATGCTACTATCTGGTATTACTATGGTATTACATCGTTATTTATTTGCTATATTTCTCACTTAATGTCTTTAGCTAATTTGGGGAAAAACACATAATTATCACTTTATAGTTTTCCCTTGTCCACTTACCTATTAGCTAACAGATACAGTATACCTACCTGTATAAAATATACAATATAAAACTTACTTTCCTGACACAAAGTGCTGATTTGGTGGCATAATTATGTTTGGTTCCTGAAGTATTTCTGAATATCTGTCTCTTGTGTTGCGGTGGCTGTATTCAGTGAGGACATAAAACGTTCGTCCTGTGGCAGTGTTCTGTTCCATGGATACCTTCCCCCTCCAGGTACTGTAGATAGAACGTTCGTCCTGTGGCAGTGTTCTGTTCCATGGATACCTTCCCCCTCCAGGTACTGTAGATAGAACGTTCGTCCTGTGGCAGTGTTCTGTTCCATGGATACCTTCCCCCTCCAGGTACTGTATATGGAACGTTCGTCCTGTGGCAGTGTTCTGTTCCATGGATACCTTCCCCCTCCAGGTACTGTAGATAGAACGTTCGTCCTGTGGCAGTGTTCTGTTCCATGGATACCTTCCCCCTCCAGGTACTGTAGATAGAACGTTCGTCCTGTGGCAGTGTTCTGTTCCATGGATACCTTCCCCCTCCAGGTACTGTAGATAGAACGTTCGTCCTGTGGCAGTGTTCTGTTCCATGGATACCTTCCCCCTCCAGGTACTGTAGATAGAACGTTCGTCCTGTGGCAGTGTTCTGTTCCATGGATACCTTCCCCCTCCAGGTACTGTGTTCCCACAACTCCTCTAACCTAACTACTTCTGTGTTAGTAATGTAGAATTTGATGTATTGTTTCATGAGTTAGTTGGTTGATTGGTGGATTAAAGAATGTGCTTCTCCCAGCCCGTACCTCCAGCCCCACCCCTGCAGCCTCTGGCCTTGCCGCTGAGGATCGGCCTGGTCCTAGCAGAGCAGAAGGGGGGTTCCCCCAAACCTGCGCCCCCCACACCTCCCTTCCCGGACCCCCTGGAGCCGAGGCGCCACACAGACTGGGTAAGCAGGGGGGCAGTTAAGGGTTAAAAAACATGGATGTGTGTAATGAGGCATGGAGCAGGGCTGGAGCTGGGCTGTTCTACTCCCCAGACTCATTAGAACACTGTGTGCCTGTTTAACGAGCAATCAGAATACTCAGTCCTACCATTGGTCAGGAGATGGGCTGTGTGTGTGTGTGCCAGGGTTTCCGTTAGCCTGAAATTGCCGACTTTTGTCCCCAAAAATGTTTTTAGAAAAGCCAATAAATAAAATTGGGGCGAAATAATGCATTTGAGCCAATTCACTGATGGAAATACCAGTCTATGGAAATACATTTGACTAGTCATGCTTATCGGTCTATAGGTCATTTGCATAATTGTATGAAATTAAATTGGCTTGTGTGCACAGTATATTTGTTATTTATCGTATCACACGTGTACAGCATACAAATGCAGAGCCTTTGAGTAGAAAATCTGTTCGACCACGCTGAGCTGCTGCTGCATCTTGTGGTGCTTTCAACACAACTGGGAAAATACGAGGTCAAATCATGACGTCAGTGATCTTCAGTTCGGAAAGTCAGAGCTCTAGAAAGAGGCCAGAGTTTCCGAGTTGGAATTAGTTCAGAAAGTCAGAGCTCTAGAAAGAGGCCAGAGTTTCCGAGTTGGAATTAGTTCAGAAAGTCAGAGCTCTAGAAAGAGGCCAGAGTTTCCGAGTTGGAATTAGTTCAGAAAGTCAGAGCTCTAGAAAGAGGCCAGAGTTTCCGAGTTTTCAGTTGTTTTGAACGCGGCATCAATCAGCAATGGAAGGCAGGCTTCATAAAGAGCGTCACACACCACTTTACAATGTGCTGGAGGCAGTATGCATTTTGAAAACATGCACTTAATTGTTTGAAACCTGAATGTTTTAATACAGTATTATGAGGCATGTCTTAACTTGCTTCAAAGTAGCCTATTAGATCTTCTCTTTCTAAATTTATAACAAATATTTTCATCTCTGTCACATGAAACCGCTCTCATGTGCAGTGCCATTTTGACAACTGTGTTGTCCCGCTAATTGCATTATGGAACGAACATTCACGCGGAGCCTCCTGCCTTGTGTGCATTGCTGCGATTATAATGTGAATAAATAATCGTTTATCAACATTTTAAGCTAAAAGTTCTGATCTGTTGCATCAGACTCATTGCTTTTAAAAGGTATTGTTTGTTTATGTAGCCTAGGCCTACTGGTTGTATGAATTTGGGATCTGTCTATAACTGTCCCAGAGTCTGTTTGGAATAGGCTATTTCTTTCTTAAAAAGCTGACCAATAGAATAGGTAGCCTAAACCTTTCTACTATAGTAGATTGACATAAGTTAGTTGTTTTGCTACTTGTCTTGTTGGATGAGGAAAAGCATATGTGGACAGTTATTCTAACATGTTCAAAGTGCACATCAGAATTAGGTAAGGACTGCATATCATTGTATCCTAGACTTGCGTGTTCTGTTAATATGATTTTACATATTCTAAATGTGATTTACATCATTCTTTGCACCGTGGGTGGACACCCTAACCAGGTGACGCATCCAATGCTTATGGGTCTGGTCAATGTCTCAAATGTCCAGTAAATTAAAATGGTGCCGGCAAATGTCCGGCGCCACACTTTCCCAACGGAAACCTTGGTGTTTGCATGTTTGTGTGTGTGTGGCTGCGTTACAGCTGGAGTTAACATGACACAGTCTGGATGGGGGTAAGAAGCACCAGAGTCAAAAGCTCCCAGTTAACCTAGTTCTGAGATGGTGTGTGTGTGTGTGTGTGTTAGAGCCACAGCCGGTTTAAGCTGGTCAGAGACCATGACAGGGCTCTTAGTGTAGTATGCACAGAACTGAATTATTCTATGAATTATATTGATGACACAACATTTTGTTGACACCCTCACCCAAATACATTTTACATGGTCATGTACAGACTTTTAAAAATCACATTCCATTCGTAAGCACTATTGCGCAATCATGGTAATGTACAGCGCATGTCTAGCATAAAAAGTAGGGGAAAATGGTACCAGCACCGGCCTACCCAAACCAGGCAACTGACAAAATAAAGTGACACCATTCTTCCATGAGAAATTCCATCATTTGGTGTTTTGTTGCAGGTGGTGGAAAATGCTGTCTCAGGCGCCATGACAGATGATTTACATCGTTTTCATGCTCATCAAACAATTAGTGACATTGTCATTCTGTGGGGGCATAGCCATGGCAGCCAAAATAATGGCCTGCCTAGCATTTTTAGACTTGACTCTAAGCATGATGGGATGATATTTTCACCTGTGTGAAAGCACCTGCTTTCAATATACTTTGTACTATATACAATATACTCTGTACAGTTACCTGTACATTGTACAGCACTGTGTGTGTCCAGGCAGTCAGTCAAGTACTATGGAAAGTACTATGTTATGTTTCCAGGTGCTGTGGTGGATCCTAGGAAGGTGCTGATTGTAGCTGGACATCATAACTGGATCGTAGTGGCTTATGCACACTTTGTCATCTGTTACAGGTAACTCTGGCCTTTGTAGTTGGATCCATCCACTCAGAGTTGATATTATTGATAGATTATAAATCTGGAGTGTGTGTACTAACGTGTGTGTATTCTCCACTCCAGGATAAAGGAGTCATCAGGGTGGCAGCAGGTGTTTTCTAGCTCCTATCTGGACTGGTCCATTGAGAGAATCGCTGTCAACGCCAAGGTACTGTTGTACTGCTATAATCACAATGGATTGTCCTGAAAGATGCGTTTTCTATCATATGTATTCTTTTTAAGGTGGTAGGCGGTCCCCATGGCGATAAGGACAAGATGGTGGCAGCCGCCTCCGATAGCAACATCATCCTCTGGAGCATCCAGGACGGAGGGAGCGGCAACGAGATAGGTAGGGGGGGGGTGTTTGAGAGATTGTGAAAGAGAGACATGTTTGTGTGTGTGTTATTGACTCACTCTATCCCCTCCTCTCTCTCGCCCCCCCTTCTCTCTGTCTCTGTTCTATCTATCCCTCGCTCTCTCTAGGTGTGTTTAGTCTGGGTGTACCAGTAGATCATCTGTTCTTCATTGGGAACCAGCTAGTGGCCACCAGTCACATGGGGAAGGTGGGGGTCTGGAACGCTGTCACACAGCATTGGCAGGTAGTAATACATAGGGTGTGTGTGGCTGTGTGTCATTGGAAGTGGGTATGTATGTATTTGACATTGTGTGTATGAGAAAGGGAGAGAGTTTAAACCCTTTCTTTTCTCTCCATCAGGTGCAAGATGTAGTTCCCATCACCAGCTGTGACACAGCTGGCTCCTTCCTGCTTCTGGGTTGCAACAACGGATCCATCTACTATATAGGTATACACACTTCCTGAAATGAAATCGAATTGACCCCAGCCCTTCTTGGTTTCATATTCTCTCTCTCTCTCTCTCGCTCGCTCGCTCGCTCACTCACTCGCTCACTCACTCACTCACTCACTCACTCACTCACTCACTCACTCACACACACACAGACATGCAGAAGTTTCCTTTGAGGATGAAGGATAATGATCTGTTGGTGACAGAACTGTACCACGACCCATCTGACAATGCCATAACTGCCCTCAGTGTCTACTTCACACCCAAGACCAGTGAGTACATACACAGATACATTCTCAAACACGCATGCGTACATGCATGCACACACACCAACGAAGACTGAAATATTTTATTTGGGCCTCCCGGGTGGCGCAGTGGTTAAGGGCGCTGTACTGCAGCACCAGCTGTGCCACCAGAGACCCTGGGTTCACGCCCAGGCTCTGTCGCAACCGGCTGCGACCGGGAGGTCCGTGGGACGATGCACAATTGGCCCAGCATCGTCCGGGTTAGGGAGGGCTTGGCCGGTAGGGATATCCTTGTCTCATCGCGCACCAGCGACTCCTGAGGTGGGCCGGCGCAGTGCACGCTAACCAAGGTTGCCAGGTGCGTTCCTCTGACACATTGGTGGTTTCCAGGTTGTGTTAAAAAGCAGTGTGGCTTGCTTGGTTGGGTTGTGTATCGGAGGACTTTCAACCTTCGTCTCTCCCAAGCCCGTACGGGAGTTGTAGCGATGAGACAAGATAGTAGCTACTACAACAATTGGATACCACGAAATTGGGGAGAAAAAGGGGTAAAATATTTTTTTTTAGCAATGATCTTTTGTGACGTATTCTCTCTCTTTCTATGCACAGTGTTGTAATAATGTGCAAATAGTGTGCAAAAATAATGTGCAAAAATAATGTGCAAAAACTGACAGGTGTAGCCTACTGACAGGTGTAGCCTACTGACAGGTGTAGCTTACTGACAGGTGTAGCCTACTGACAGGTGTAGCTTACTGACAGGTGTAGCCTACTGACAGGTGTAGCCTACTGACAGGTGTAGCTTACTGACAGGTGTAGCCTACTGACAGGTGTAGCCTACTGACAGGTGTAGCTTACTGACAGGTGTAGCCTACTGACAGGTGTAGCCTACTGACAGGTGTAGCCTACTGACAGGTGTAGCCTACTGACAGGTGTAGCTTACTGACAGGTGTAGCCTACTGACAGGTGTAGCCTACTGACAGGTGTAGCCTACTGACAGGTGTAGCCTACTGACAGTTGTAGCCTACTGACAGGTGTAGCTTACTGACAGGTGTAGCTTACTGACAGGTGTAGCCTACTGACAGGTGTAGCCTACTGACAGGTGTAGCCTACTGACAGGTGTAGCCTACTGACAGGTGTAGCTTACTGACAGGTGTAGCTTACTGACAGGTGTAGCTTACTGACAGGTGTAGCCTACTGACAGGTGTAGCCTACTGACAGGTGTAGCCTACTGACAGGTGTAGCCTACTGACAGGTGTAGCCTACTGACAGTTGTAGCCTACTGACAGGTGTAGCTTACTGACAGGTGTAGCTTACTGACAGGTGTAGCTTACTGACAGGTGTAGCTTACTGACAGGTGTAGCCTACTGATATCATTGTAGAATAGGCCTATACATAAAATCCTTTATTAATAAAAAAATGTAATACCCTCAAACTTCAAACTCTAATTTCAAAATAGGCCATCATACGTGTTATTCGTGAATGAAAGTAATTTACATTTTACCGGTGAAATGTCCGAACTTGAATTAGTATTTTGTGAGCGAATTAAAGCAGACGGTGTTAACAAACTATTAGCCTTTCTTGTATTTTGTTTCAGTCAGTGCATATATCCTGCCTAGTGACAGCATCAGATTAGAAAGGATTGAGGAGGTATTTTTGGTGTAACATATTATAAGACTACTATGCTACAGTATACAGTGTATTCGGAAAGTATTCAGACCCCTTGACTTTTTCCACATTTTCTTACGTTACAACCTTATTCTAAAATGGAATAAATCGTTTTTTCCCCTTATCTATCTAAACACAATACCTCATAATGAGAAAGGAAAACCGGTTTTTAGACATTTTTGCTAATAAAAATGGAAATATCACATTTACATAAGTATTCAGACCCTTTACCCTTTACTCAGTACTTTGTTGAAGCACCTTTGTCAGCGATTACAGCCTCAAATCTTCTTGGGTATGAGCCTACAAGCTTGGCACACCTGTATTTGGGGAGTTTCTCACATTCTTCTCTGCTGCTGTACAGCTATTTTCAGTTCTGCCCAGAGATGTTCGATTGGGTTCAAGTCTGGGCTCTGGCTGGGCCACTCAAGAACAGTCAGACTTGTCCCGACGCCGCTCCTGCGTTGCCTTGGCTGTGTGCTTAGAGTCGTTGTCCTGTTGGAAGGTGAACCTTTGCCCCAGTCTGAGGTCCTGAGCGCTCTGGAGCAGGTTTTCATCAAGGATCTCTTTGTATATTGCTCCAAATATTGTTTCTCATGGTCTGAGACATTTTTTGGTACCCTCCCTCAGATCTGTGCTATCCTGTCTCGGAGCTCTATGGATATTTCCTTCGATCTCATGGCTTGGTTTTTGCTCTGACATGCACTTTCAACCATGGGACCTTATATAGACAGGTGTGTGCCTTTCTAAATCATTTCCAATCCATTGAATTTACCACAGGTGGACTCCAATCAAGTTGTAGAAACATCTCAAGGATGATCAATGGAAACAGGATGCACCCAGAGCTCTAATTTGAGTCTCATACCAAAGGTTCAGAATACTTCTGGAAATAAGGTATTTCTGTTTTATTTTATTTTTTCAATTTGCTAAAAAATCTAAAAACTTGTTTTGTAGATTGATGAGGAACATATGTATTCCCATCCATTTTAGAATAAGACTAATGTGACAATGTGGAAAAAGTCAAGGGGTCTGAATACTTTCCGAATGCACTGTATGCTATTATATTCGGTTCTGTTATGTAAAATACTAATGAATCACAGTGATCTTGCGAGACATTGATTCAGCTCTGATTTAACTTTACTAAACAAGCACCATTGTGGGAAGTGATAATCTTCTATTTGTAATAATAATAAGTGATTTTACATTTGTCATGTAGCGGACGCTCTTATCCAGGTCGACTTACAGGGTTAAGTGCCTCGATCAGGTTTTTCACGTACTGGCCAAACGTTCTCAACCGCTAGGATGTCTGCTGCCCTAGTGATGAGTAGGACTATAAGACGTAGGCAACAGGTATTGATGAGGGTTATTTTAATTGATTCTTGGTGCAGAAAGGACAGCACAGTAACTAAGTGGTCACATATCGGTCTGGGTTCCACTGCGCAACAGGGCGACCGTGGAGTTCTCTTAAGGATCGGCCCCTTTTTTCAATTTTAGCCTAAAATGACATACCCAAATCTAACTGCCTGTAGCTCAGGCCCTATAGCAAGGATATGCATATTCTTGGTACCATTTGAAAGGAAACGCTTTGAAGTTTGTGGAAATGTGAAAGGAATGTAGGAGAATATAACACATTCGATCTGGTACAAGATAATACAATCTTTGAAATGCAAGAGAAAGGCCATAATGTATTATTCCAGCCCAGATGCAATTTAGACTTTGGCCACTATTTGGCAGCAGTGTATGTGCAACACTTTAGACTGATCCAATGAACCATTGCATTTCTGTTCAAAATTTCGGTCAAGACTGCCCAAATGTGCCTAATTTGTTTAATAATACCTTTTCATGTTCAAAACTGTGCACTCTCCTCAAACAATAGCTTGATATTCTTTCACTGTAATAGCTACTGTAAATTGGACAGTACAGTTAGATTAACAAGAATTTATGCTTTCTGCCAATATCAGATATATCTATGTCCTGGGAAATTTTCTTGTCACTTACAACCTCATGCTAATCACATTAGCCTACGTTAGCTCAACCGTCCTTCAGGGGACCCACTAATCCTGAAGAAGTTTTTAAGAACTTGGATTCTAGATCTCCTTCGTGTGATGATAAGGTTAATTCGGTGGATCAGTTTGTGTGCATATGCATTTGAGGTGGTATTTTTCTGTAAACTAAGCACTTGGACATAAAGTCTCTTAAAAGGGTGTTGTGCCACCACGAGCAGATTGTCATGTTCTGACCTTAGTTCCTTTGTTATGTCTTTGTTTTAGTATGGTCAGGGCGTGAGTTGGGTGGGTTGTCTATGTTCCGTTTTCTATGTTGTGTTTTTGCGTTTGGCCTGGTATGGTTCTCAATCAGAGGCAGGTGTTGTTAGTTGTCTCTGATTGAGAATCATACTTAGGTAGCCTTTTCCCACTTGTGTTTTGTGGGTGTTTACTTTCTGTCTTTGTGTATGTCACCAGACAGGACTGTTTTGTTTCATATCATTCTCGTTGTTATTTTTCTTTTAGTGTTCTAAGTTTAATAAATATCGTCATGAACACGTACCACGCTGCGCTTTGGTCCGATCCTTGCGACTCCTCGTCAGAAGAAGAGGACGAGTGTTACACAGATTTATAGGAAAATTAAATACAGAAATCTATGCTGAGCAAAAATATACATGTGGAGCGTGGTTCGCTCTGCGTTGTGTACTTTTAATTAGGACGCTGCCGCAACTGAAGGTCTGGTTCGCTCTGCGTTGTGTACTTTTAATTAGGACGCTGCCGCAACTGAAGGTCTGGTTCGCTCTGCGTTGTGTACTTTTAATTAGGACGCTGCCGCAACTGAAGGTCTGGTTCGCTCTGCGTTGTGTACTTTTAATTAGGACGCTGCCGCAACTGAAGGTCTGGTTCGCTCTGCGTTGTGTACTTTTAATTAGGACGCTGCCGCAACTGAAGGTCTGGTTCGCTCTGCGTTGTGTACTTTTAATTAGGACGCTGCCGCAACTGAAGGTCTGGTTCGCTCTGCGTTGTGTACTTTTAATTAGGACGCTGCCGCAACTGAAGGTCTGGTTCGCTCTGCGTTGTGTACTTTTAATTAGGACGCTGCCGCAACTGAAGGTCTGCTAGTTGAATTATTTTTATTTGCTCTGCACACGAAGAGACAACACACATTATGTTAGCCCTTGGCGCAGTCATAGCTCTCAGTCACCTTGCTATGCCGAAGGTCAGGCAAAAGAGAGCGTCAAAAGGAAATAACAGGTGCTGTGTGCACACATTCAATGCACAACAGCACACTATACAATACAAGTAAAATGATACAGAACATAATTCAGACAACATAAAAGACATACATGCACACGAAGAGACAACACACAATATGTTAGCCCTTGGCGCAGTCATAGCTCTCAAGCACCTGCGCAAGCACATGGACAATCACTCAAACACTGTCCCAAGTACTCACAAGTTACAATGGATACCCTAGTTAGCGAGCTTTGTGAAACTTGTTAACATAAACCTTTATCTTGTCCACATTGTAACAAACTTATGGTTGCATAACAGCACATTGTGTAACATTACCACGGTTTTATATTGAACAATTTGGGAGCCAAGGACAACATACCTTGCTATGCCGAAGGTCAGGGAAAAGAGAACAATAAGGGGGTAAGGAAATACAGATAACCCGCGATGGGCCAAACCAAAACATACAAAACTTTTACAATCACATGTATGTACAATATTGATATGAAAAAGTGTTTGTACACCACAAAATAACATTAGCTATGCAGCTGTAATTAAATAAGAAAACACACTGAATTATTATTATTATCAAATGATCAACATCCCTTCTTGACCTGGCCTATTTGAATTGGTCCTCGTGTGCAACTTGGTGCATAATCTAGGGGAACAACATCACACTGCTACACATGCAACATGTAAAATGTTGGTCCGTGTTTTATAAGCTGAAATAAAATGTATGAAATGTTCCATACGCACAAAAAGCTTATTTCTCTCAAATGTTGTGCACACATTTGTTTACATCCCTGTTAGTGAGCATTTCTCCTTTGCCAAGATAATCCATCCGCCTGACAGGTGTGGCATATCAAGAAGCTGATTAAACAGCATGATCATTACACATGACAATAAATGTCACGCCCTGACCTTAGAGAGCCTTTTTATTTCTCTATTTGGTTAGGTCAGGGTGTGATTTGGGTGGGCATTCTAGTTTTCTATTCCTTTGTTGGCCGGGTATGGTTCCCAATCAGAGGCAGCTGTCTATCGTTGTCTCTGATTGGGAATCATACTTAGGACACCTGTTTTCCACCTGAGTTTGTGGGATCTTGTTTTTGTTCAGTTACTGTGTAGCCTGCAGAATTTTACGTTCATTTTATCTTTTTTTTTGTGTTCATCTAAAATAAAGAAAGATGTATGCTTACCACGCTGCGCCTTGTTCTCATTCCGACGACGGACGTAACAATAAAATACTACTCTAAAATGTCTCAAGTTTTGAGGGAGTGTGCAATTGGCATGCTGACTGCAGGAATGTCCACCAGAGCTGTTGCCAGAGAAATTAATGTTAATTTCTCTACCATAAGCCGCCTCTAACATCGCTTTAGAAAATGTGTCAGTACATCCAACCGGCCTCACAACCACCGACCACGTGTAACCACACTAGCCCAGGACCTCCGGCTTCTTCACCTGTGGGATTGTCTGAGACCAGCCAGCCAGACAGCTGATGAAACTGAGGAGTATTTCAGTCTGTCATAAAGCCCTTTTGTGGAGAAAAACTCATTCTGATTGGCTGGGCTTGGCTCCCAAGTGGGTGGGCCTCTGATTTCCTTATATGAACTGTAACTCAGTGAAATTGTTGTGTTTATGTACATGTTAAAATGACCTTGGGCAGCGATTACAGCTGTGAGTTTCTGGGTAAGACTCTAAGAGCACACCTGGATTGTACAATATTTTAGCACATTTATTATTTTTTAAATTCTTCAAGCTCTGTCAAGTTGGTTGTTGATCATTGTTAGACAGCGATTTTCAAGTCTTGCCATAGATTTTAAAGCCTGTTTAGGTCAAAAGTGTAACTAGGCCACTCAGGAACATTCAATGTCGTCTTGGTAAGCAACTCCAGTGTATATTTGGCCTAATGTAATTGTCCTACTGATAGGTGAATTTGTCTCCCAATGTCTTTTGGAAAGGAGACTAAACCATGTGTCCCTCTAGGATATTACCTGTGCTTCGCTCTAATCCGTTTCTTTTTATCCTAAAAAACTCCATAGTCCTTGCCAATATCAAGCATAGCCATAACTTGATGCAGCCACCACCATGCTTAAAAATACAGTGCATTAGGAAAGTATTCACGACAAAGTGAATTTCTTTGCCACATTATTTGCAGTATTACTTTAGTTCCTTATTGCAAACAGGATGCGTGTTTTAGATTATTTTATGTACAGGCCTCCTTCTTTTCACTCTGTCATTTAGGTTAGTTTTGTGGAGTAACTCCAATGTTGTTGATCCGTCCTCAGTTTTCTCCCCTATCACAGACATTCAATTCTGTAACTGTTTTAAAGGTGCACTATGCTGAAAACTATGCTGAAATCGACATTTCCTGGTTGCTAAAATTAATAATATTTTGCCTAATTTCAGTTTGACAAAGCAAACAGTCATTGGGAAGAGAATCATTGCACCATCTAAACCACTGTGAAATATATTTTCCATAACCAAAAATATTGTAATTTCAGCTGTTTGAAGCCTGTGTACACTGAGTACACCAAACATGAGGAACATCTTCCTAATACTGAATTGCACCCCCCCCCCCCCCCCACACTTTGGTTCAATTTGTTGGGGCATGGACTCGACAAGGTGTGGAAAGCGTTCCACAGGGATGCTCGTCCATGTTGACTCCAATGCTTCCCACAGTTGTGTCAAGTTGGCTAGATGTCATTTGGTGGTGAACCGTTCTTTATTCATTTATTTATTTAAACTGTTGAGCGTGAAAAACTCAGCAGCGTTGCAGTTCCCCATTCAAAGGCATTTAAATCTTTTGTCTTACCCATTCACCCTAAGAATGGCACACATATACAATCCATGTCTCAAGCCTTAAAAATCATTATTTAACCTGTCTCCTTCCCTTCATGTACACTGATTGAAGTGGATTTAATTAACAAGTGACATCAATAAGGGATCATAACTTTCACCTGGTCAGTCTGTCATGGAAAGAGCAGGTGTTCTTAATGTTTTGTAAGGGAGTTTCTCTCGTTGTCTCTGCTCCCTCTCTCCCTAGGTGTGAGTGGTAACTGGATAGAGATGGCGTATGGGACCAGTTCTGGAGCAGTGCGGGTTATAGTCCAACACCCTGAGACAGTAGGCTCTGGACCTCAGCTCTTCCAGACCTTCACTGTCCACCGCTCCCCAGTCACCAAGATCATGCTCTCTGAGAAACACCTGGTCTCAGGTAAGAAGGGACAAGGGAAATATTGTGATATATTTGAGCCGAGTTATTAGAGCTGAGTGATTTAAAAAAAATTTAGGTCTGTTTTTGAGGTCCTCTTTTTGAGGTCTGTTTGGTTTTGGTCACGATTTTCGATTCGGTTTTGATAAAACAATTTAAAACATAATTAAATGCACTATGCATTATGTGGATTGAATGCTGTAACACAGAATAAAACAATGAATAAAAGTCCCATGATAGTAGTGACTGTCCATTACTGATTACACTTATTAACCAGCATTTATTCACATTACTTTAATAAAATATTTCAGTGGTGTATATTACATTTGTTTTATTTGATTACTTTATTATTTAATTCAAACTCCTCATCTCTATAGAGCTGCTGCCAATCAAAATCACTATTTTAGTAGCTCTTCAAAGTAAATAAAGGCATATTATTATGACTGCTGAGTACCAACTATCAATTATTATTATTTTATTTTACAAGGTAAGTTGACTGAGAACAAATGCTCATTTATAGCAACGACCTGGGGAATAGCTACAGGGGAGCGGAGGGGGGATGAATGAGCCAATTGGAAGCTGGGGATGATTAGGTGGCCATGATGGTATGAGGGCCAGATTGGGAATTTAGCCAGGACATCCGGGGTTACTTTTACGATAAGTGCCATGGGATCTTTAGTGACAACAGAGAGTCAGGACACCCGTTTATCATCCCATCCAAAAGACAGCACCCTATGTCCCCAATCACTGCCCTGGGGCATTGGGATATTTTTTTTTAGACCTGAGGAAAGAGTGTCTCCTACTGGCCCTCCAACACCACTTCCAGCAGCATCTGGTCTCCCATCCAGGACCAACCCTGCCTAGCTACAGAAGCAAGCCAGCAGTGGGATGCAGGGTGGTATGCTGTTGATAGGGTTGCATGTTGCATTAATACTTTTGTTCAGTATATTTTTAAATAAATCATTTACAGCCAATAATAAAGAGGAAAGACAGCAGTGGGATGCACTTAGATCATGTACAGTGTTTTCAGGTAGAACTGCTCTCTATTTATCCCCTTCTGATCTCACATCCTTCTCTCTTCCGTTGCAGGCGTAAAAGAAACACAGACCGGACACATAGGCGCGCAATGGATTATGGTCATTGTAGTTGATTATCACGTTTTCTACGCTAAACTATGTAGAATATTGGCCTGTTGGAAACTACAACAGTTCGGCTTGATCTGATTTATCTCTAGATAAAGTGTACAATGTGCACATTGAGCTCACATAAAAAAAATAAAAAAAATAATTGAATTCAAATAATTAAACCGACATCGGTCAAATTACCGACATTTCAGTTAATCGCTCAGCACTAGTTATTATGGAAGCGGGATAAGAAAATAACGATGATGATTATGATGATGTATCTGTATGTATCCAGGGTGGGTCTGGTTCCAGGGTGGGTCTGGCTCCAGGGTGGGTCTGGTTCCAGGGTGGGTTTAGCTCCACAGCTGTCTGTCTCCAGAGTGGGTCTGGCTCCAGAGTTGTCTGGCTCCAGGGTGGGTCTGGCTCCAGAGTTGTCTGGCTCCAGAGTTGTCTGGCTCCAGAGTGGGTCTGGCTCCAGAGTTGTCTGGCTCCAGGGTGGGTCTGGCTCCAGAGTTGTCTGTCTCCAGGGTGGGTCTGGCTCCAGAGTTGTCTGGCTCCAGAGTGAGTCTGGCTCCAGAGTTGTCTGGCTCCAGGGTGGGTCTGGCTCCAGAGTGTCTGGCTCCAGGGTGGTCTGGCTCCAGAGTTGTCTGTCTCCAGAGTGGGTCTGGCTCCAGAGTGGTCTGGCTCCAGAGTTGTCTGGCTCCAGGTGGGCCTCCATGGGGGCTCCAGAGTTGTCTGGCTCCAGGTGGTCTGGCTCCAGAGTTTGTCTGGCTTCCAGCGGTGGTTCAGCTCCAGAGTTGTCTGCTCAGGGTGGGTCTGGCTCCGGGTGGGTCTGGCTCCAGAGTGGGTCTGGACTCCAGGTTGTCTGGCTCCAGGGTGGTCTGCTCCAGATTGTCTGGCTCCAGGGTGGGTCGGCTCCAGAGTTGTCTGGCTCCAGAGTTGTCTGGCTCCAGAGTGGGTCTGGCTCCAGAGTTGTCTGGCTCCAGGGTGGGTCTGGCTCCAGAGTTGTCGTCATCCAGGGTGGGTCTGGCTCCAGAGTTGTCTGGCTCCAGAGTGAGTCTGGCTCCAGAGTTGTCTGGCTCAGGGTGGTCTGGCTCCAGAGTGGTCTGGCTCCAGAGTTGTCTGGCTCCAGGGTGGGTCTGGCTCCAGAGTTTGTCTGTCCCAGGGTGGGTCTGGCTCAGAGTTGTCTGGCTACAGAGTGAGTCTGGCTCCAGAGTTGTCTGGCTCCAGGGTGGGTCTGGCTCCAGAGTGGGTCTGGCTCCAGAGTGTCTGGCTCCATGAGTGGTCTGGCTCCAGAGTGGGTCTGGCTCCAGAGTTGTCTGGCTCCAGGGGGGGTCGGCTCCAGAGTGTCTGGCTCCAGGGTGGGTCTGGCTCCAGAGTTGTCTGGCTCCAGAGTGGGTCTGGCTCAGAGTTGTCTGGCTCCAGGGTGGGTCTGGCTCCAGGGTGGGTCTGGCTCCAGAGTGGGTCTGGCTCCAGAGTTGTCTGGCTCCAGGGTGGGTCTGGCTCCAGATTTGTCTGGCTCCAGGGGTGGGTCTGGCTCCAGAGTGTCTGGCTCCAGGGTGGGTCTGGTCCAGTGTGGGTCTGGCTCCAGATTGTCTGGCTCCAGGGTGGGTTGGCTCCAGGGTGGGTCTGGCTGCAGTGTGGGTCTGGCTCCAGAGTTGTCTGGCTCCAGGGTGGGTCTGGCTCCAGAGTTGTCTGGCTCCAGGCTGGGTCTGGCTCCAGGCTGGGTCTGGCTCCAGAGTTGTCTGGCTCCAGAGCTGTCTGGCTCAAGGGTGGGTCTGGCTCCAGAGTTGTCTGGCTCCAGAGTTGTCTGGCTCCAGAGTGGGTCTGGCTCCAGGGTGGGTCTGGCTGTGTTTCATATACATTGTGTGTCTCTCGTCTGCCTGTCCATGGGTGTGTGTTTTGTCTCCTTTCAGTGTGTGCGGACAACAACCATGTGCGTACGTGGACAGTGACGCGGTTCCGAGGCATGATCTCCACGCAGCCTGGCTCCACCCCCCTCGCCTCCTTTAAGGTCCTCTCATTGGAGGAGACTGAGAGCCACGGCAGCTACTCATCAGGCAATGACATTGGTGAGAGAGGGGGAGCGGGAGGGAAGGAGAAAGTGAATAGATATGGTAAATGGAAGGGGTGGATGGACAATTGTTAAAGTAAATATAGAGCCCAGTATCCAGGGTGGGTCTAGAGCCCAGTATCCAGGGTGGGTCTAGAGCCCAGTATCCAGGGTGGGTCTAGAGCCCAGTATCCAGGGTGGGTCTAGAGCCCAGTATCCAGGGTGGGTCTAGAGCCCAGTATCCAGGGTGGGTCTAGAGCCCAGTATCCAGGGTGGGTCTAGAGCCCAGTATCCAGGGTGGGTCTAGAGCCCAGTATCCAGGGTGGGTCTAGAGCCCAGTATCCAGGGTGGGTCTAGAGCCCAGTATCCAGGGTGGGTCTAGAGCCCAGTATCCAGGGTGGGTCTAGAGCCCAGTATCCAGGGTGGGTCTAGAGCCTAGTATCCAGGGTGGGTCTAGAGCCCAGTATCCAGGGGTGGGTCTAGAGCCCAGTATCCAGGGGTGGGTCTAGAGCCCAGTATCCAGGGGTGGGTCTAGAGCCCAGTATCCAGGGGTGGGTCTAGAGCCCAGTATCCAGGGGTGGGTCTAGAGCCCAGTATCCAGGGGTGGGTCTAGAGCCCAGTATCCAGGGGTGGGTCTAGAGAGACGACCAGCAGGTGTTTATTCAGAAGGTCATCCCCATCACCAACAAGCTGTTTGTTCGCCTCTCCTCCACTGGGAAAAGGTATTACACATCAGTTATACACACATATCATGATGTTATAGCCTTGTCTGATAAACATGGTCATTTAGCTCTTTCATCCAGCGTTTTCACAATTCCTGACATTTAATTATTGTAAAAATTCCCAGTCTTAGGTCAGTTAGGATCACTACTTTATTTTAAGAATGTGAAATGTCAGAATAATAGTAGAGAGAATTATTTATTTCAGTTTTTATTTCTTTCATCACATTCCCAGTGGGTCAGAAGTTTACATCCACTCAATTAGTATTTGGTAGCATTGCCTTTAAATTGTTTAACTTGGGTCAAACGTTTCAGGTAGCCTTCCACAAGCTTCCCACAATTTGTTGGGTGAATTTTGCCCCATTCCTCCTGACAGAGCTGGTGTAACTGAGTCAGGTTTGTAGGCCTCCTTGCTCACACACGCTTTTTCAGTTCTGCCCACAAATTTTCTGTAGAATTGAGGTCAGGGCTTTGTGATGGCCACTCCAATACCGTGACTTTGTTGTCCGTAAGCCATTTTGCCACAACTTTAGAAGAATGCTTGGGGTCATTGTCCATTGGGAAAACCCATTTGCGACCAAGCTTTCACTTTCTGACTGATGTCTTGAGATGTTGCTTCAATATATCCACATAATTTTCCTCTCTCATGATGTCATCTATTTTGTGAAGTGCACCAGTCCCTCCTGCAGCAAAGCACCCCCACAACATGAGGCTGCCACCCCATGCTACACGGTTGGGATGGTGTTCTTCGGCTTGCAAGCCTCCCCCTTTTTCCTCCAAACATAACTATGGTCATTATGGCCAAAAAGTTATATTTTTGTTTCATCAGACCAGAGGACATTTCTCCAAAAAGTATGATCAGTAGTCTGGCTGCGTGGTCCCATGGTGTTTATACTTGCGTAGTATTGTTTGTACAGATTAACGAGGTACCTTCAGGTGTGAATTATAAGTGAAATAATCTGTCTGTAAACAATTGTTGGAAAAATTACTTGTCATGCACAAAGTAGATGTCCTAACCGACTTGCCAAAACTATAGTTTGTTTAACAAGAAATTTGTGGGGTGCTTGAAAAACAAGTTTTAATGATTCCAACTTAAGTGTATGTAAACTTCCAACTTAAACTGTAAATTCACCAAATGTGGTCCAAGTAGACATTCCACCTATAACCCAGGTATTGCTAGCACTATGCTCCAGCCATAGAAATCCTATGAAATTACTATTCATTTACTATTACTGTAGTATTGTAATTAATTTACTATTACTATAGTATTGTAATTCATTTACTATTACTATGGCTCCAACACACTGAGCTACCAGAACTGTGGCTGCTCTGTTCTGGTCTGAATGCAGTCAGTTCCGGTCTGTTCCAGTCTGATGTGGTCTGTTCTGCTTGTCCCCACAAGGATCTGTGTGTGTAGTGGAAAGGTGTGTCTGTGTGAAAAGATAACAAATCATTTGTATAGGAACATTATCAAAATCAAATCAAATGTATTTATATAGCCCTTCGTACATCAGCTGATATCTCAAAGTGCTGTACAGAAACCCAGCCTAAAACCCCAAACAGCAAGCAATGCAGGTGTAGAAGCACGGTGGCTAGGAAAAACTCCCTAGAAAGGCCAAAACCTAGGGAGAAACCAGGCTATGTGGGGTGGCCAGTCCTCTTCTGGCTGTGCCGGGTAGAGATTATAACAGAACATGGCCAAGATGTTCAAATGTTCATAAATGACCAGCAAGGTCGTATAATAATAAGGCAGAATAGTTTAAACTGGAGCAGCAGCACGGTCAGATGGACTGGGGACAGCAAGGAGTCATCATGTCAGGTAGTTCTGGGGCATGGTCCTAGGGCTCAGGTCCTCCGAGAGAGAGAAAGAAAGAGAGAATTAGAGAAAGCACACTTAAATTCACACAGGACACCGAATAGGACAGGAGAAGTACTCCAGATATATCAAACTGACCCTAGCCCCCCGACACATAAACTACTGCAGCATAAATACTGGAGGCTGAGACAGGAGGGGTCAGGAGACACTGTGGCCCCATCCGAGGACACCCCCGGACAGGGCCAAACAGGAAGGATATAAGGATATTATGCATCTGAGGGCATTGTACCTATCCATGGCTTGTAGTCTGTTTATTATCTATCCTGTTGCCTAGTCACTTTACCCCTAGCTCAATTACCTCGTACCACTACACATCGACTCAGTACCTGTACCCCATGGATATAGTGAAGATATTGCTACTCATTGTGTATTTATTCCTTGTGTTATTTTATTATATTTTTCTCTCTGCATTTGACAGATAACATTTGATTTGATTAGTCATTGACACTTTGTTTTCACATGTAGTTTGACACTGATCAATTATAATGTGTTTGATTGACAGAGGTGGGCGGGCCAACAGAAGAGGAGCTGCTTCAGCTATTGGACCAGTGTGACCTCAGCACCTCCCGCTGTGCCACGCCCAACATCAGCTCCGCCCCCTCGGTGCTGCAGCCCAGCCGTCTCCGAGGGTCCTGCTCCAGGTCATTCTGACTCTTTATGTTGTGCACGTTTGTCTGTCTACTGTGTCTTTTTCATGCTGTCTATATCTATTTCTCTGACCCCCGTTGTCTTTATCTCTCCAGCCTCCAGCTGCAGGCCCAGGATCCCATTCCAGAGACGGCCACCTACGGAGCTCTGCGACCCTACAGAGAGAGCCCGCTGCTGGCCCGAGCCCGGCGCACAGAGTCCTTCCACAACTACAAAGACTTCCAGAACTTCTCCCTAGGGAAAGGCCTGCTGGAGAGCCCTGAACAGGCTCCAGGACAGGGGGCATGCCCAGGTACAGAAGCCAGAACCCGGTCGCTGTGTGAGGCTGGAGAGGAGGTTGGGAGGAGGGGCTCTGCCATGGAGCTCTGGGCTAGCCGAACCACTAACACCGCCTACGCTAATGTCTTTGCTAACGTTGCTGTGGTCACAGACGCCGATGCAGCTGAGGGTATCACAGAATCGCCACGGCAACCACCTGAGAGCCCTGGTGGAGACATTCGTCGAAGGCTCCAATCGGAGGAGGAGGAGTGGGCGGGGCTTGGATCAGGGGCAGAGGCTAGGTCTGAGGTGAGGAGGAAGGCAGGGTTTGAGGGGGGGTTGTTTCTGGGCAGGAAGAGGGCACCTCCCGTCCCCCAGCTCTCCTCGCTGTCCTCGGGGGTGTCCTCGGGGGGATGCAGTGACTCCTCCTCCACCGCCTCCCCCTCCCCCACTAAGCTGGCCTCCACTTCCCCCCGGCGCAGGAAGTGCAGCGAGCCGGCCAATCAGGACAGCAGCCTGTGAGTGAAAGACAGCTCTGATGCAGACACACCCCTTGTGTCTGTCAGTCAACAGCTTCAGGTAGAAGTTACCCCCGTAAACACTGATCTAGGACCAGCCAACCCTCCACAAGCCTAACCATTAGGAGGGACTGGCCTTAGATCAGTGTCTGAGGGCAACTTCATCTTACAGGCAACACTCATGTGCCGCAGCCTAAGGATCATGACTTTAACCCTTTATATATCTCCATCATTGCTGGTATCTGGTTGCTACACAATTAATAATAATAAATTATTTGGTGGGTGCTTATATTTGTTCTAACGTCATACAAGTGTGTATTAATACTTGTGTGTGAATTGGACATGTGTTTTTTGCATATCCCAACTCTCCAGGAGACACCCTTGGAGTGTGGGTTCACGGCCAGGGTGCACCTCCAATGTTTGTTCCAATAGTCCCTCATGACATCATTCAGACTTTTTGTGTTGGATGCATGTAGTTTACCGACTGTTAACAAAGTGCTACATATGTTTATTTCCCCCTTGTGGTCACTTTCCCAAACCAGTAGCCAGAAGCCATGTGTGTTGTGTTTTAGACATGAATGAATTCAACACTACACAGTAAATCACTTTATCTGTACTTCCTGATGGAAACAGACCGACGTCTCATGCTGAAGATCAATGTGACTTTCCATGGTATTGTTTCTTTAAATATAAGGAGGATTACATTTTGTAGTGCCTTCTTTGACATCAGCCATAATCTACGTATCCCCCTGTCCTGTGATGGAGAGAGGATCTAGAGTCTTAAGGGCAGATTCAATCAGATTGGCAGCCGCATAGCGTCGTTTTGGAGGTGTCGGAGGTGGAACTGCGTTAGAGCTGTCAAATCCACAAGAGGCTCGTTGCGTAACCTGGCATTGGATGCAACGAAACCAAACCAGACTGTAATCCCAACAAATCCCATGCGGCTGTGTTAAAGTTCAAACACTCAAATTAGACTGGTGGGCATAAATCCCCCATCAAATGAGCATGAAAACATGCATCAGCCTCACATCAATGACATCAGTCATTATTTTTAACATGATAGAAGCCTGCACTTTTCTAGTGCCGTTTTGAACCTCTAACACAAAGGGATAATAAGGAAGGCGATTGATGTGTGACAGGAGCATCCGCTCACCGATATGCCAGCTCATATCGCTTGTACACCTCCAACACATTCAGGCTGTATCACAACCGGCCGTGATTGGGAGTCCCATAGGGCGGCGCACAATTGGCCCAGCGTCGTCCGGGTTTGATCAGTGTAGGCGGTCATTGTAAATAAGAATTTGTTCTTAACTGTCTTGCCTAGTTAAATAAAGGTTAAAAACAAATGTGCTGCTATGTGGATGTCGGCAAACGCTGGTTAAAGCTCCATCTGATTGAATCCAGGCCTTAGACCAAAGGTTGTACTTCTGACTGTCCAGTTGTCAAAGGTTGGATAGCTGCTATTATTGTCACTCCTGTCACCCAACGATAGCTTTCAGATGGAGAAAGAGAATAGGGGAGAGAGAGAGAGAGAGAGAGCAAGAGTTATCAATGGAGCCCATCCTTTAGTTCCCTCCCTAAGACATCCTCTACCCCATCACTGGACCAGACCTGGGTCAAGTACATACAACTTGAGGTGCACTTGATTTAGCTTGTCCACTACAATGGAACCAATGGAATAGTCCCAAAAGTGCAAACTCTGCCCAACACTCTAAATCAAGCACACCCCTTGTATTTGAATGTACTGTATTTGACCCAGGTCTGTTTTAGACAGAGGTGTTCAATAAGAGATGGAATGTTGAACATGTACAAAGATGTACATTTCAATAATATGCAACCTGATTATACTGTATATGAAGAGTATACCTACAAAATCCATATATATATATATATGTAACCATACTGATGCATTTAATATTTATGTAACTATCTACATATTTGCTGTTGTTTGCGACAAATCTGTTTGTTCTCATATAATATATATTGATATGAATCATATTTTATCGTACCTAAATTGTATTTGCACTCGCACTATGAAGACTAAATATTGAAGTAACATTTTATTTGGTATGAGATGATATTTAGCCCTTTGAGGAATAATGCCTGTCCCTCTGTGTCTAAGGCCTGGATTTATTCCGATCCACGTTAGATCCGCCTTATAGTGCGATTTGACATTTAAAGGTAATTTCCTATTTATTCCTATTTCCTAATTGCCGACATATCCAGCGTTTACCGTGAATGTGGTTTCTACGAAAGTGGGAACATTGCCTTTAAAAGTTGTGTAGGGGCGATCAGATTGAATCTATTTGAATGTTGTATAGGGGCGATCAGATTGAATCTATTTGAATGTTGTATAGGGGCGATCAGATTGAATCTATTTGAAAGTTGTATAGGGGCGATCAGATTGAATCTATTTGAATGTTGTATAGGGGCGATCAGATTGAATCTATTTGAATGTTGTATAGGGGCGATCAGATTGAATCTATTTGAATGTTGTATAGGGGCGATCAGATTGAATCTATTTGAAAGTTGTATAGGGGCGATCAGATTGAATCTATTTGAATGTTGTATAGGGGCGATCAGATTGAATCTATTTGAATGTTGTATAGAGGCGATCAGATTGAATCTATTTGAAAGTTGTATAGGGGCGATCAGATTGAATCTATTTGAATGTTGTATAGGGGCGATCAGATTGAATCTATTTGAATGTTGTATAGGGGCGATCAGATTGAATCTATTTGAATGTTGTATAGGGGCGATCAGATTGAATCTATTTTAATGTTGTATAGGGGCGATCAGATTGAATCTATTTGAAAGTTGTATAGGGGCGATCAGATTGAATCTATTTGAATGTTGTATAGGGGCGATCAGATTTAATCTATTTGAATGTTGTATAGGGGCGATCAGATTGAATCCATCTGAAAGTTGTATAGGGGCGATCAGATTGAATCTATTTGAATGTTGTATAGAGGCGATCAGATTGAATCTATTTGAAAATTGTATAGGGGCGATCAGATTGAATCTATTTGAATGTTGTATAGGGGCGATCAGATTAAATCTATTTGAATGTTGTATAGGGGCGATCAGATTGAATCTATTTGAATGTTGTATAGGGGCGATCAGATTGAATCTATTTGAATGTTGTATTGGGGCGATCAGATTGAATCTATTTGAAAGTTGTATAGGGGCGATCAGATTGAATCTATTTGAAAGTTGTATAGGGGCGATCAGATTGAATCTATTTGAATGTTGTATAGGGGCGATCAGATTGAATCTATTTTAATGTTGTATAGGGACGATCAGATTGAATCGATTTGAATGTTGTATAGGGGCGATCAGATTGAATCTATTTGAATGTTGAATAGAGGCGATCAGATTGAATCCATCTGCAAGTTGTATAGGGGCGATCAGATTGAATCTATTTGAATGTTGTATAGAGGCGATCAGATTGAATCTATTTGAAAGTTGTATAGGGGCGATCAGATTGAATCTATTTGAATGTTGTATAGAGGCGATCAGATTGAATCTATTTGAAAGTTGTATAGGGGCGATCAGATTGAATCTATTTGAATGTTGTATAGGGGCGATCAGATTGAATCTATTTTAATGTTGTATAGGGGCGATCAGATTGAATCTATTTGAATGTTGTATAGGGGCGATCAGATTTAATCTATTTGAAAGTTGTATAGGGGCGATCAGATTAAATCTATTTGAATGTTGTATAGGGGTGATCAGATTGAATCTATTTGAATGTTGTATAGGGGCGATCAGATTGAATCTATTTGAATGTTGTATTGGGGCGATCAGATTGAATCTATTTGAAAGTTGTATAGGGGCGATCAGATTGAATCTATTTGAAAGTTGTATAGGGGCGATCAGATTGAATCTAGGCCTAAACTACATCTCTTCTCATATTTACACTTTCACTGCAGCCAGATACTAAAGAAAATAAATAGATCTATTTATGTTGCTCGTTATAACATTTTGTATAACACCTTATGTACAAACACATTATTATGTTGCTGTATATAGTATGTATCAGTGCTTACTGACCTATGGTATAGTACTAATCTGTTATTCACCTGTTGGCACTGCTGTTGTGTCTGAGCTGACTAGACAGGATGAAGTCTAAAGACTGGAGCTATTTATGACCCTATGGTTCAGCTTGGGTTTAGCTGGCTAGTAGTATTCACACTAACCTGGTAACCTTGTATTGTAAAGTCGGGTATAATAGGGGTGCAGGCTTTTGCTTCATCCCAGCAATAACAAACTTGATTGACTCATAGGGATAGATTCAATCAGTTTTGCCATTACGGCATAGCAGTTTCATTGTTTTTATCTAGGCAATGTTGGAGGTGTTGAATTAGCAAATGGCTCCCGGTGTTCTACATATCACGGACATGGCCATTAGGTGCGCCGAGTCGCATTAGTAATAATCCCATGCAGCCTTGTTACAAGTTTGAACTATTTAAAAACATTCTAGTAATTTAGCAGACGCTCTTATCCAGAGCGACTTACAGTAGTGAGTGCTTACATTTTCATACTTTATTCGTACTGGTCCCGTGGGAATCAAACCCACAATCCTGGCATTGCAAGCTCCATGCTCTACCAACTGAGCCCCATGCTCTACCACCTGAGCCCCAAGCTCTACCACCTGAGTCCCATGCTCTACCACCTGAGCCCCATGCTCTACCACCTGAGCCCCATGCTCTACCACCTGAGTCCCATGCTCTACCACCTGAGTCCCATGCTCTACCACCTGAGCCCCATGCTCTACCACCTGAGCCCCATGCTCTACCACCTGAGCTCCATGCTCTACCACCTGAGCCCCATGCTCTACCACCTGAGCCCCATGCTCTACCACCTGAGCTCCATGCTCTACCACCTGAGCTCCATGCTCTACCACCTGAGCCCCATGCTCTACCACCTGAGCCCCATGCTCTACCACCTGAGCCCCATGCTCTACCACCTGAGCCCCATGCTCTACCACCTGAGCCCCATGCTCTACCACCTGAGCCCCATGCTCTACCACCTGAGCCCCATGCTCTACCACCTGAGCTCCATGCTCAACCAACTGAGCTCCATGCTCAACCACCTGAGCCCCATGCTCTACCACCTGAGCCCCATGCTCTACCACCTGAGCCCCATGCTCTACCACCTGAGCCCCATGCTCTACCACCTGAGCTCCATGCTCTACCACCTGAGCCCCATGCTCTACCACCTGAGCCCCATGCTCTACCACCTGAGCTCCATGCTCTACCACCTGAGCCCCATGCTCTACCACCTGAGCTCCATGCTCAACCAACTGAGCTCCATGCTCAACCACCTGAGCCCCATGCTCTACCACCTGAGCCCCATGCTCTACCACCTGAGCCCCATGCTCTACCACCTGAGCCCCATGCTCTACCACCTGAGCTCCATGCTCTACCACCTGAGCCCCATGCTCTACCACCTGAGCTCCATGCTCTACCACCTGAGCCCCATGCTCTACCACCTGAGCCCCATGCTCTACCACCTGAGCCCCATGCTCTACCACCTGAGCCCCATGCTCTACCACCTGAGCCCCATGCTCTACCACCTGAGCCCCATGCTCTACCACCTGAGCCCCATGCTCTACCACCTGAGCTCCATGCTCAACCAACTGAGCTCCACGGGAATGTGTGTTGTAACATACACCTTTGTTAGTCTGATATAAATCCGTATTATTTAGTTTAATGATTTCTCAATTTGAGCGTCATTATTTCTATATAGCCAACACTTTCTCGTTCTGAACTTCTAATGCGAGTGGGATGGGTGTGACGGGCATCACGACAATCACCACACGAGCAGCTGCTCACAGATTTGACAGCTCAGAGCAGTTATACCTACGACACCACCAAAAGAGCAGCTATGCGGGTGTCCACTATTGCCATTTAATGCTTGATCTGAATGAATCTAGGGCATAGTCTTTGGACAGACTGTCATGTGATCAACATGTCTGTTATATTTCAGTGGGTAACGCAGGGAGGAAGCACCCGCTTGGTGTGGATACTCTTGTCAGTGTGTGTCCTCGACGGTGTCTTTAACACACTTGGCAGCAGCGCTGACCTCAGGAGAGTAACCTTCCCTTTAGAGACGTTAGCAACTTTGTTGTCTGAAAATGGCATTTGATAGTAGTGTGATTTATGAGTGTAATAAAGTGATGTTGCTGCATCTGAATGTGTGAGTTGCCAAGAGCCATACTTTCTGCTACAAGCACTTTTTAAAACTTTGACAATAGTTGTGAATGTGCCTGTGAACGTGCAGCTACTATTGCCCTTGTCAAAATGGCCTCCTTGAGTTGGGGAACAGTTGTAACTGCCAGTTTGGTGTGTCCCTTTTTAAGGGACATAAAAACAAAACTAACAGGTATATGGCTCGCTGAAATACCATCCCCTTAGGCCTGTGTGTGTCTGTGATGTGAATTGGTTGACATGAAGGACCTAATACTTGTTGAATGGCAGGCCTTAGTTTTGCCGCTCCAGTTCTACTGCTTGGTAGAGGGGTTTGGGTGGCCAGGGTGAGTTACTACAATGGGACTCCCCTAGAGGGATCTGTGGATGTGTGTAAACTCAAGGTTCAGACAACAGTGATAAATGTGTGCCTATCTGTCACCTACTACATATGTCTAAACTTCATACAGTTTAGTGTGGTTTTAATATTGGTTTCTCCACAAAAACTCTGTTGTTGACGAGCATTCTGTTTATCTGTTGGTAGATGATGACATTTTCATAAGGCCTTTGTCAGTGTAATGTCTCGATGTACCACCTGTCATAGGAATTGTTACACTGCGTTGAGATGAAATAGGTGTGTGTTCTGTAACTATTAACTGCTGTCCTCTCTGACGTCTCCTCTAGTCTGTACTGATGGAGTAAAACACAATAACCCAGTATATCAACCTTCTGTCCTCTCTGATGTCTCCTCTAGTCTGTACTGATGGAGTAAAACACAATAACCCAGTATATCAGCCTTCTGTCCTCTCTGACGTCTCCTCTAGTCTGTACTGATGGAGTAAAACACAATAACCCAGTATATCAGCCTTCTGTCCTCTCTGACGTCTCCTCTAGTCTGTACTGATGGAGTAAAACACAATAACCCAGTATATCAGCCTTCTGTCCTCTCTGACGTCTCCTCTAGTCTGTACTGATGGAGTAAAACACAATAACCCAGTATATCAACCTTCTGTCCTCTCTGACGTCTCCTCTAGTCTGTACTGATGGAGTAAAACACAATAACCCAGTATATCAACCTTCTGTCCTCTCTGACGTCTCCTCTAGTCTGTACTGATGGAGTAAAACACAATAACCCAGTATATCAGCCTTCTGTCCTCTCTGACGTCTCCTCTAGTCTGTACTGATGGAGTAAAACACAATAACCCAGTATATCAGCCTTCTGTCCTCTCTGACGTCTCCTCTAGTCTGTACTGATGGAGTAAAACACAATAACCCAGTATATCAGCCTTCTGTCCTCTCTGACGTCTCCTCTAGTCTGTACTGATGGAGTAAAACACAATAACCCAGTATATCAGCCTTCTGTCCTCTCTGACGTCTCCTCTAGTCTGTACTGATGGAGTAAAACACAATAACCCAGTATATCAACCTTCTGTCCTCTCTGACGTCTCCTCTAGTCTGTACTGATGGAGTAAAACACAATAACCCAGTATATCAACCTTCTGTCCTCTCTGACGTCTCCTCTAGTCTGTACTGATGGAGTAAAACACAATAACCCAGTATATCAGCCTTCTGTCCTCTCTGACGTCTCCTCTAGTCTGTACTGATGGAGTAAAACACAATAACCCAGTATATCAGCCTTCTGTCCTCTCTGATGTCTCCTCTAGTCTGTACTGATGGAGTAAAACACAATAACCCAGTATATCAGCCTTCTGTCCTCTCTGACGTCTCCTCTAGTCTGTACTGATGGAGTAAAACACAATAACACAGTATATCAGCCTTCTGTCCTCTCTGACGTCTCCTCTGGTCTGTACTGATGGAGTAAAACACAATAACCCAGTATATCAACCTTCTGTCCTCTCTGACGTCTCCTCTAGTCTGTACTGATGGAGTAAAACACAATAACCCAGTATATCAGCCTTCTGTCCTCTCTGACGTCTCCTCTAGTCTGTACTGATGGAGTAAAACACAATAACCCAGTATATCAGCCTTCTGTCCTCTCTGACGTCTCCTCTAGTCTGTACTGATGGAGTAAAACACAATAACCCAGTATATCAGCCTTCTGTCCTCTCTGACGTCTCCTCTAGTCTGTACTGATGGAGTAAAACACAATAACCCAGTATATCAGCCTTCTGTCCTCTCTAATGTCTCCTCTAGTCTGTACTGATGGAGTAAAACACAATAACCCAGTATATCAACCTTCTGTCCTCTCTGACGTCTCCTCTAGTCGGTACTGATGGAGTAAAACACAATAACCCAGTATATCAGCCTTCTGTCCTCTCTGATGTCTCCTCTAGTCTGTACTGATGGAGTAAAACACAATAACCCAGTATATCAACCTTCTGTCTTTCCTCAAACACCAACCACAACTGTGTCATACATATCACAGGTTTTCAAGCCTCACTCCAATCCTGTTGGTTTCCACACATTTAATGTTGATGTTGGGAGAGTGTCTATTGTAAAGGCCATGATTGAATTAGCTCGTGGATTTTTGGATAACGTGTCATTTAAAGGTAATGAGCCGATAGATGCAGCGTTTGCAGTGAATGTGGTCTCCGGGAACGCTGGAACGTTGCCTTTAAAACGTGCATTGCCGACAAAGCGGCATCGGATGGAATTCCGGCCAAAGTGTGTGCATCTACCACCCACTGGTTTTCAATACCACCAACAAAAGCAGCATATCACACTATTTAAGTTACATCACAATATTTATTTCTCAAATACATTATTAATCGGGAGACATTCAAAAAAACTAATTCATTACAATATGACGGGTCTTATCATGAAAAAGTAAAAAAGCATTCTAGTACCTAGAATTTTGATGAACTGTTGGTGCCCAGCTCTCTACACAAAGCTGCACAAGAAGTGTCAATTACTGTAGTTTTATTCAACTGGTCACTGTCTATGTTCTAACCAGGCCAGGTGCAGGAGAGGGGCAGAGAGATCTAAACTAGGACACTAGAGTGGCCTGTCTCTCTTCAGCTATGTCACTACACAGATCATCCAACTGTACAGCCAACCATGTGCCATCTCTCTAGCGCAGGGCTTCACAAACTAGGTCCTGGGGTTTGCCCTGGCACTGCACAGCTGATTCAAATAACCAACTCATTGTTAAGCTTTATTTGAATCTGCTGTGTAGTGCCAGGGCAAACCAAACGAGACGTGCACTCAAGGAGGGGGCCCCAGGACCTCTGGAATCCCTGCTCTGGAAGATGTCTCCTCAAACCAACTATTGTCTGGCCCAAGGATTGTCATAGTCGTCTGGGCTAAACAGCTGACTCAAGACGAAGTTGAAGATGGAGATATGTAACACAGTTATAAGACATTATGAACATAGGCCAGACCACATACAAAGAAAAAAAATCACTATATATATATATACTTTTTACATTAATAAATTAATACTGCCAGTGTAAAAATACAAAACGACAACATTATTTACTGTACCAAGAAAACTTGCTGAAAATCTCTACGATACACTATATATACAAAAGTATGCAGACAACTCTTCAAATCAGTGGATTTGGCTATTTCAGCCACACCCGTTGCTGACAGGTGTATAAAATCGAGCAGACATCCATGCAATCTCCATAGACAAACATTGGCAGTAGAATGGCCTTACTGAAGAGCGCAGTGACTTTCAACGTGGCACCATCATAGGATGCCACCTTTCCAACAAGTCAGTTCGACAAATTTCTGCCCTGCTGGAGCTGCCCGTGTCAACTATAAGTGCTGTTATTGTGAATTGGAAAAGTCTAGGAACATCGATGGCTCAACCGCGAAGTGGTAGGCCACACAAGTTTCAGAATGGGACTGCCGAGTGCTGGAGTGCGTAGATGCCACACAAAAATGCAACATTCACAACCGAGTTCCAAGCTGCCTCTGGAAGCAACGTCAGCACAATAACTGTTCGTCAGGAGCTTCATGAAATGGGTTTCCATGGTCGAGCAGCCGCACATAAGCGTAAGATCACCATGCGCAATGTCAAGAGTCGGCTGGAGTGGTGTAAAGCTCGCCACCATTGGACTCTAGAGCAGTGGACATGCGTTCTCTGGAGTGATGAATCTGGCTGTCCGACGGACGAATCTGGGTTTGGTGGATGCCAGGAGAACGCTACCTGCCCGAATACCAGTTCAAACTGTGAAGTTTGGTGGAGGAGGAATAATGGTCTGGCGCTGTATTTCATGGTTCAGGCTAGGCCCCTTAGTTCCAGTGAAGGGAAATCATAACGCTAGAGCATACAATGACATTCTAGACGATTCTGTGCTTCCAACTTTGTGGCAACAGTTTGGGGAAGGCCCTTTCCTGTTTCAGCATGACAATGCCCCCGTGCGTGCACAAAGCAAGTTCCATACAGAAATGGTTTGTCAAGATCAGTGTGGAAGAACTTGACTGGCCTGAACAGAGCCGTGACCTCAACCCCATCGAACACCTTTGGGATGAATTGGAATGCCAGGCCTCATCACCTAACATCAGTGCCCGTCCTCACTAATGCTTTTGTGAGGTCGGGCACAGCAAGTCCCCACAGCAATGTTCCAACATCTAGTGAAAAGCCTTCCCAGTAGAGTGGAGGCTGTTATTGCAGCAAAGAGGGGACCAACTCCATATTGATGCCCATGATTTTGGAATGAGATGCTCCGTGAGCAGGCGTCCACATACTTTTGGTCATGTAGTGTAGTTTGAAACACAATGTTAGGTGTGTGGAAGCACCACACAGCACTATGGTTAACCTCAAGAAAAATATTACCACATCAAAACTTCCGTCAACCACTTACCACAACATTGATCAACCAAATACTGTCAGATGATACATTTGTGGATATAGTTGATTCACATAAACAGTTGGCTTTGACACTGATTATAAAAATGGTCTTGTCACAAATACCATTAAAAATGTCATTGATGCTAGGTTTACTAGGCACAGTTACCACACACTTACAGTAGGTTCGCTGTTATGATTAAAATGAAAGAGATGAGAGGCATTGCTTTGAGTTCCACACTTGCTGAAATGTTTAGCTGTTTCTAGGTTATGACAGTTGGCATAAAGTAAAAATGACGAGTATAGGAGTTTTAGAAAGCCTGGGGTTCTTTCAGTTCTGAATCCAGGATTCCTAACTTGAGTTCAGGGTTCATGGTTTCAGTTTGAGGTCCATGTTTTGTGTTCATGTTTTGACTGCGTTTGTAAGTTGAGTTCTGGGTTTTCAGTTCAGTTGTAGTGTGTCGAGAGCCCAGGTGTTGGTGGTTGTAGTGTGTGTGTGTGTGGGGGGGGGGCATCTAGAGGTGTGTGTCTGTGAACATGGTGTGTTCCTTCCTCACAGAGCTGAAGGCTTTGATGGCTTCCACAAACTCATCATCCTCCACATACTGCAACAGAAACAACAACATGGTTAGGAGATCATATAATGGAACACAATCTGAGATCATCGGTGGGATTTAAGCATTATATTGTATGACTTTCTACTCCTCCCACCTCCTCCCCCTCTCACCAGTCCAGAGTTGTCCTCTCTCCTTTCCCTTTCCCACATCTCACCAGTCCAGAGTTGTGTCCCCTCTCCTACCCCTTTCCCACCTCTCACCAGTCCAGAGTTGTGTCCCCTCTCCTACCCCTTTCCCACCTCTCACCAGTCCAGAGTTGTGTCCCCTCTCCTACCCCTTTCCCACCTCTCACCAGTCCAGAGTTGTGTCCCCTCTCCTACCCCTTTCCCACCTCTCACCAGTCCAGAGTTGTGTCCCCTCTCCTACCCAATCCAGTCGTGTCCCTCCCCCTCTCACCAGTCCAGAGTCGTGTCCCTCCCCCTCTCACCAGTCCAGAGTCGTGTCCCTCCCCCTCTCACCAGTCCAGAGTCGTGTCCCTCCCCCTCTCACCAGTCCAGAGTCGTGTCCCTCCCCCTCTCACCAGTCCAGAGTCGTGTCCCTCCCCCTCTCACCAGTCCAGAGTCGTGTCCCTCCCCCTCTCACCAGCCCAGAGTCGTGTCCCTCCCCCTCTCACCAGTCCAGAGTCGTGTCCCTCCCCCTCTCACCAGCTCAGAGTCGTGTCCCTCCCCCTCTCACCAGTCCAGAGTCGTGTCCCTCCCCCTCTCACCAGTCCAGAGTCGTGTCCCTCCCCCTCTCACCAGCTCAGAGTCGTGTCCCTCCCCCTCTCACCAGTCCAGAGTCGTGTCCCTCCCCCTCTCACCAGTCCAGAGTCGTGTCCCTCCCCCTCTCACCAGCCCAGAGTCTTGTCCTCCCTCCCCCATCAGAGACTTCCTGTCCTGTTCAATCAGCTGACTGACGCTGCGGTGCAGGGAGTTCTGGGAGTAGGCGTGGCTGAGCTGTGATTGGCTGGGCACTCGGAGGACCGACATGGGGCTGAACCGTGAGCCTCCGCCCACAATCTTACTGTCCGTCAGGCCCTGGGGGGGTGATGGGTAACAGGAAGTAGAGGTGGATGAAATGCAATGATATACCGACCGTCATCAACACAATCATCAGTCACATACCAATACAATAGAAGTATCCCACATACTAAAACATTAACCCACCCACTAGTAGAATAGAAGTATCCCACATACTAAAACATTAACCCACCCACCAGTAGAATAGAAGTATCCCACATACTAAAACATTAACCCACCCACTAGTAGAATAGAAGTATCCCACATACTAAAACATTAACCCACCCACCAGTAGAATAGAAGTATCCCACATACTAAAACATTAACCCACCCACCAGTAGAATAGAAGTATCCCACATACTAAAACATTAACCCACCCACCAGTAGAATAGAAGTATCCCACATACTAAAACATTAACCCACCCACCAGTAGAATAGAAGTATCCCACATACTAAAACATTAACCCACCCACCAGTAGAATAGAAGTATCCCACATACTAAAACATTAACCCACCCACTAGTAGAATAGAAGTATCCCACATACTAAAACAGTATGTCACACACCAAGAGACACATGACCCACATGTCCACATGAAATGGTCATTGCTAACCATTAATGTGTACATTCTAAACAGAAGGACAAGGCCAGGCACAGCTGAATCAAGAATCACCCAAATCATCTCACCCTCCAGGAGAAATCAGTGACACCAGTTGATTGTAAACGTGTTAGTCCGAGACTCAAATCATGCATGCATCCATTTGGGGTTATAGGGTGGTACATGCACACTCTCTCATCCTGCCAAGTGTGTAAGAGTTAGTGGGATGCATGCACACTCCCTTTCCCCCTTAACCAGTCAATAAGGTTGTATACAGTAGGGTGCATGCACACTCCCTTTTATCCCTTAACCAGTCAATAAGGTTGTATACAGTAGGGTGCATGCACACTCCCTTTTATCCCTTAACCAGTCAATAAGGTTGTATACAGTAGGGTGCATGCACACTCCCTTTTATCCCTTAACCAGTCAATAAGGTTGTATACAGTAGGGTGCATGCACACTCCCTTTCCCCCTTAACCAGTCAATAAGGTTGTATACAGTAGGGTGCATGCACACTCCCTTTTATCCCTTAACCAGTCAATAAGGTTGTATACAGTAGGGTGCATGCACACACTCTCTCCCCTCCTACCTCATAGTTCATAGTGTAGCTCTTTAGAGTCACGTTGCTGTCCTCTAGACAGTCTGTTACCGTATCAAACTGCTGGGGCAGAGGCAGTGTGTGACACATCAGCTATGTGTGTGAGTTTGCAGTGCGTGTCAACTTTAGAGGAGGATACATACATACGGGTCATAACGGTGTTGAGCACACACGTGTTAACAAAATGTAGAACAGGGATCATCAGCTAGATTCAGCTGCAGGGCAATGTTTTTCTTGAGCGGAAGATCAGGGGGCCGGAACCTAATTACAATTTGCACACTGCAAATTGACCACAAGAAGCCCAAGCAGATATAATATTTGACTAAAACATAATCATTTGTATCTCTATTATGTGTGGGAATAGCTGGAAACAGATTTCCAAAATTAAAATCACTTGGAGCTGATTTGCTGGTGTTTTTAATCTTTTATGTCCAACAATAAAAAAACGAATAAATATATATATTTTGGCAACACTTTACTTGGCACCCAGCGTCATAACATGTTGTAATATGGTCATAACCATGTCACAACAGCTGACAACCTGTCATAACCTGTTATATGGTCATAACCATGTCACAACAGCTGACAAGCTGTCATAACCTGTTATATGGTCATAGCCATGTCACAACAGCTGACAACCTGTCATAACCTGTTATATGGTCATAACCATGTCACAACAGCTGACAAGCTGTCATAACCTGTTATATGGTCATAACCATGTCACAACAGCTGACAACCTGTCATAACCTGTTATATGGTCATAACCATGTCACAACAGCTGACAAGCTGTCATAACCTGTTATATGGTCATAACCATGTCACAACAGCTGACAACCTGTCATAACCTGTTATATGGTCATAACCATGTCACAACAGCTGACAAGCTGTCATAACCTGTTATATGGTCATAACCATGTCACAACAGCTGACAACCTGTCATAACCGGTTATATGGTTTATAACACTGTCACAACAGCTGAAAACCTGTCATAACCTGTTATATGGTTTATAACACTGTCATTACCCATATATTTAGACCTGCTGTGACATGTGTTATTTTATGGCTGGCTATGACACCTACATAAGAGTGTCAAAACCCACATTTATTTTCCTGAAATCTGCTCCTGCATTCATCCCAGTCATCAGAAACAGAGCATTGGAATAGGTGCATGTCTGAAATCAACGTGTGCACAATTACATGATCATTTAATATGGTCAATTTAAAAAAATGTATACATAACAAACATACTGTGTGCTATGGTGTAATGGAATGTTTTGCCTTGTGTGGTAGGTTTTGTAGGTGTCATAACCAGCCATAAAATAACACAATATATGTCACAACAGGTGTAAATATGGGCCATGACAGTGTTATGACCATATTATCCATCCAGACTCATATTAAACATCTCCAATCCAAAATTCAATCTAGAATCGGCTTCCTATTTCGCAACAAAGCCTCCTTCACTCACGCCGCCAAACATACCCTTGTAAAACGGACTATCGATCCTTGACTTCGGCGATGTCATTTACAAAAATAGCCTCCAACACTCTACTCAGCAAACTGGATGCAGTATATCACAGTGCCATCCGTTTTGTCACCAAAGCCCCATATACTACCACCACTGCGACCTGTATGCTCTAGTCGGCTGGCCCTCGCTACATATTCGTCGCCAGACTCACTGGCTCCAGGTCATCTATAAGTCTATGCTAGGTAAAGCTACGCCTTATCTCAGCTCACTGGTCACGATAACAACACCCACCCGTAGCACACGCTCCAGCAGGTATATCTCACTGGTCAACCCCAAAGCCAACACCACTTTTGGCTGCCTTTCCTTCCAGTTCTCTGCTGCCAATGACTGGAACAAAAATGGCAAAAATTGCTGAAGCTGGAGACTTATATTTCCCTCACTAACTTCAAACATCAGCTATCTGAGCAGCAGCTGTACATAGCCCATCCGTAAATAGCCCATCCAGTCTACCTAACTCATCCCCATATTGTTTTTATTTACTTTTCTGCTCTTTTGCACACCAGTATTTCTACTTGCACATCACCATCTGCTCATCTATCACCCCAGTGGTAATTTGCTATATTGTAATTACCTCGCTACTATGGCCTATTTATTGCCTACCTTCTCACGCCATTTGCACACACTGTATCTAGACTTTATTTTTTACATTTCTATTGTGTTATTGACTGTACGCTTGTTTATTCCATGTGTAACTCTATGTTGTTGTTTTCTTGGCCAGGTCGCAGTGGCAAATGAGAACGTGTTCTCAACTAGCTTACCTGGTTTAATAAAGGTGTTCTCAACTAGCTTACCTGGTTTAATAAAGGTGTTCTCAACTAGCTTACCTGGTTTAATAAAGGTGATTTTTTTATTTATTATGACATGGTTATTATGACATGGTTATTATGACATGGTTATTATGACATATTATGAAATGGTTATTATGACATGGTTATTATGACATGGTTATTATGACATATTATGAAATGGTTATTATGACATGGTTATTATGACATGGTTATTATGACATATTATGAAATGGTTATTATGACATGGTTATTATGACATGGTTATTATGACATATTATGAAATGGTTATTATGACATGGTTATTATGACATGGTTATTATGACATGGTTATTATGACATATTATGAAATGGTTATTATGACATGGTTATTATGACATGGTTATTATGACATGGTTATTATGACATATTATGAAATGGTTATTATGACATGGTTATTATGACATGGTTATTATGACATATTATGAAATGGTTATTATGACATGGTTATTATGACATGGTTATTATGACATATTATGAAATGGTTATTATGACATGGTTATTATGACATGGTTATTATGACATGGTTATTATGACATATTATGAAATGGTTATTATGACATGGTTATTATGACATGGTTATTATGACATGGTTATTATGACATATTATGAAATGGTTATTATGACATGGTTATTATGACATGGTTATTATGACATATTATGAAATGGTTATTATGACATGGTTATTATGACTGTGTCATAACATGGTTATTATGACATGGTTATTATGACATATTATGAAATGGTTATTATGACATGGTTATTATGACTGTGTCATAACATGGTTATTATGACATGGTTATTATGACATGGTTATTATGACTGTGTCATAACATGGTATGAAACTGGCTGTCAAGTAAAGTGTTACCCGTTTGTTTTTGCTCAGAAAACTTGGAGGGCTAATTCAGATCACCCGCGGGCTGCCTGTTGGGGAACACTGAGAGACTTATACAGACAGAGAGACAGAGACAGGCTTACTGCAACAGTGGAGAGGTCAGTGAGGAGGAGAGTACTGGCGTGATGTTTAGAACACATGTCAGAATACGGCCTCTGAGAGCGAGGAGACAAGAGGAGGGGTAGGAGAGGAGGAAAGAGGAGAACAGAAAGGACAAGTAGGAAAGAGAGGGGAAGGAGGAAGAACGGGAAGAAGAAGAGGAAGGCAAGAAGGAAATGGAATACAGAAAATAATGACAGAATATAAAAAGAAGGAATCTGAAATCATTTGGAGCAAATGTACAATTAGCTGTCAATGTCTTTACACACATTATTGCACATACAGAAAAACGATTCAGGCATTTCAGAACCACAAGAGGGCACCTCTGCTTGTACATAATAAATGGGATGTCATCGCCCTCTAGTGGGCATGAGGCTGAATTGAAGAGCTCATTTCATAAGACTGCCTGTTCACAAATCTTCAGTATAAGAAAAGTGTATATACTTCATTTATAACATATGGACAGGTATTAGCAATGACAAGATAGAACCATAACCACATTGCTAATAGTTATTCAATCCTTTAAGGTCTACACAAATACCTAGGGTTACGGATAGGTGGTGTTTGGAATTGGGTCTCTCTCTCTCACCATGAAAGCGTCTCCTCCCGCCTGGCTCCTCTTCTGCAGGGGGACGAGAGGGGGGCGTTCTCTAATGAAGGGTTCTTTCCTCAGGGCCCTCCTCAGCACCAGGCCCAGCAGCACAGCCAAGACCAGGAGACCCAGAAAGACTAGCAGCAGGATGAACCACATCTCAGAGTAGACTGGAGCTCCCTGGGTCCCCACACCCTGCTTCCCTCCTGGGGTGGGCTCCACTGGACCTGGAAAGAGAGAGTGTGGAGGTGTGCAGCTTAGAGTAGGAACCTGATACACCCAAACACTAGGGTTTAGCATAGAGCAGTGGTCACCAACCATTCTGAGTCAAGATCACGTTCCAAAGAGTCTAAAAGCAAACCGAGATCTACCGCTCAGAATAAAAATAACACACATGAGTTAAAAAATGTGCAACATTAACCTCATAAAAACAGTTCTGTAGGAATGAGGTTTGTGCATTAGGTTTAATACATTATCACAGTGTCACGCCCTGACCTGAGTATTCTTTGTTTTCTTTATATGTTTTGGTTAGGTCAGGGTGTGACATGGGTGATGTATGTGTTTTGTACTGTCTAGGGGTTTTGTAGGTTTATGGGGTTGTTTACCATCTAGGTATTTATGTATGTCTATGGTTGCCTAGATTGGTTCTCAATTAGAGGCAGCTGTTTATCGTTGTCTCTGATTGAGAACCATATTTAGGCAGCCATCTTCTTTGGGTATTTTGTGGGTTATTGTCTATGTGATGTTGCATGTTAGCACTCAGTTTTGATAGCGGCCACGTTTGTTTTGTTTTGTTTTGTTTTGTTTTGTTTTGTTTTGTTTTGTTTTGTTTGTTTAGTGTACTTCGTGTTTTTTCGTCATTCATTAAAAGTATGTATTCACACCACGCTGCGCTTTGGCCTCCTCACTACGACGATCGTGACACACAGCATATTCATTATATGCTTGACCTGCCAATATTGTTCTTCTCAGACCATATTATATTTCAAAACTCAAGCTTTGATAACAAAATAAATCAGTTGGTGAAGCACAGCTGAGGATACATTTAAATAATTCACTTTTTTATTTTACTGGACTGGTGGTACCTGAAACTGATGGTCAATGTCAGGAGAGAGAGAGAGAGAGAGAGAGAGAGAGAGAGAGAGAAGCCTCTCACGGTCCCTGCTCTCTCCATTCCTCCAGTGAGAGGGGACACCATCTTCCACCTGATGGCCAAACTCGAGTCGCATCACATTATTTCTGCCTTATGCACAAATTCATGTTGTTCCTATGACCAGAGAAAGTGAAATATTCCTCGATATTAAAATAGACACAGACAGTTGTTGATAATAAAAACGCAGGGCTGTCGATACACTTGGCTACTCATTCATTGCAGCTGCAGCGCTGGTTGAAGCACAAGTGGAAGAAGCACGTTTTACGTTTTTTTTAAAGTGTTGAATAGAAACAGTATTTATTGACAGTGCTGAATAAAAACTTAAATATGAACTCACTCGTAGAAACAGCAGCTCTTCGCTGTATTCTTTGACAGACTGGCTCTGGTCATGGTTTTTTAAATTATGAAATCTCATGTAGGCTCCTATCAAACTTTGCTTTGGCCAGGGTCGTGGTAGCTGTAGGCACAGTGATTTGAGCTATCCGATTGGCCAGCGCAGTAGGAGCATTTGATTTAGCTCTCCTGGTACACTGGGTAGGTGGAGTTTGTCCCTTCAAACGAATGAAATGGTTCAAAATGGCAACACTTTGCCTATCACCAACAGCGCAAGACAAAATAAAAAAATAGGAACGCAAGGCTTTATTGTTGGCGAAGATCGTCGACCAATCGATCGAGAATGACCGGTTGGTGACTCCTGGCATAGAGATTGTGTGTGTGTGTGTGTGTGTGTGCTGTCTCACTCATGCCTGTAGCAGGACTGTATCTGATGATAGGGGTGCTGGCACTGCCAATGTCTGTAGTACAAGTCACCTGGAGGGAGAGGGCTGAGGGAGGGAGGGAAGGAGGGAGGGAGGAAGAGAAGGAGGAGAGAGAGAGATCTGTAAGAGTAGTAGAGTAGTGTTACAAAAAACACTCATCTTCAGAACTAATCGAAAGATATTGCTCATAGAGGGACTGGGTATCTGTGAGGTGTGTGTGTGTGTGTGTGTGTGTGAAGTGTATGTGTGTTGTCTCACTCTTCTCTGAGGTGCGGGGTATATAGAGGTAGCTGTGGAAGCCAATGTAGACTCTCAGGTTGTTGTCTGTCAGTGAGTAGTCTCTCAGAAGACCGTTCAGAGAGAAAGAGGCACTCCAGTCCAGCCACACCAGAGTCAGGTTACTGTACACCTCAAATGGAGAGATATACTGAGGAGCTGGAGAAGAGAGGGAGAGAGGGAGAGTTAGTGTAGTAGTCCAGTTGGAGGCGGTACTACCCATGTTGTTATAACAGGGCTAGGGATAGAGGTCAGGGGTTAGATGTCAGGGCTAGATGTCTTACCATCAGTGAGTGTAGTAACAGTAGTCCAGTTGGAGGCGGTACTACCCATGTTGTTATAACAGGAAGCTCTGAGCTGGTAGCTAGAGTAGGGTTGCAGACCTGTTACGTTGTAGTTCCTGCCCCTCCCGAAGAACCGCGTTTCTATTGGTCCCTCCACACAGAGCGGCGGGACTGGCTGGGGAGGCTGGGGGCAGGAGGAACGAATGTGCAGCTCACAACTAGAGAGAGAGAGAAGGGAAAAGAGCAGAGTGAAAGTGGAAGGTGTTAATAAATATATATACTCTACCGTTCAAAAGTTTGGGGTCACTTAGAAATGTCCTTGTTTTAGAAAGAAAAGCAAATTTTTTGTCCATAAAAAATAAAATAAAATAAAAAATATAAAATTGATCAGAAATACAGTGTAGACATTGTTAATGTTGTAAATGACTATTGTAGCTGGAAACGGCTGATTTTGTATGGAATATCTACATAGGAGTACAGAGGCCCATTATCAGCAACCATTACTCCTGTGTTCCAATGGCACGTTGTGTTAGCTAATCAAAGTTGATCATTTTAAAAGGCTAATTGATCATTAGAAAAACGTTTAGCAATTATGTTAGCACAGCTGAAAACTGTTCTGATGATTAAAGAAGCAATACAACTGGCCTTCTTTTGACGAGTTGAGTATCTGGAGCATCAGCATTTGTGGGTTCGATTACAGGCTCAAAATGACCAGACACAAAAACTTTTCTTCTGAACCTCGTCAGTCTATTCATGTTCTGAGAAATGAAGGCTATTCCATGTGAGAAACTGCCAAGAAACCGAAGATCTCTTACAACGCTGTGTAATACTCCCGGTGCACAACTGAGCAAGAGGACAAGTACATTAGAGTATCTAGTTTGAGAAACAGACGCCTCACAAGTCCTCAACAGGCAGCTTCATTAAATAGTACCCGCAAAACACCAGTCTCAACCTCAACAGTGAAGAGGCGACTCCGGGATGCTGGACTTACTGGCAGAGTTCCTCTGTCCAGTGTCTGTTTAACACTTTTTTGGTTACTACATAATTCCATATGTGTTATTTTATCGTGTTGATGTCTTCACTATTATTCCACAATGTAGAAAATAGTCCAAATAAAGAAAAACCCTGGAATGAGTAGGTGTGTCCAAACTTTTGACGGGTACTGTATGTGCTTGTGTTACTCTCTCTACCTCTCTATGAGTCCATTGGGGGCGAGCGGTTCGTCCCACTCCACCTGTGCTGAGCGTGATGTCAGGGCCACTGGGCGAGGGGATGGCTGCTGTGCTGGGGGGGAGGCCTGGGTGCGTAGCTCACTCACGGGGCCCTGGCTGCAGCACTGATAGCAGGTACAGGCCTCTACTCCTACCCAGTACTGAGTGTATGGACTCAGACCATGGAGGGTCTGCTGACGAGATATCCCCTCTGAAAGCTGAGAGAGAGACAGAGAGAGAGCGACAGAGAGATTGTCACAGAAATGTTATCTCTTCGGTGTGTGCTTGTGTGTTACCCGTGTATGTGTGTGTGTTACTAGTGACTGTGTGTCTCAATAGTGCTTGTTACCAGAGAATGTGTGTGTGTTACCAGACTGTGTGTGTGTTACCAGATTGTGTGTGTGTTACCAGTCTGTTTGTGTGTGTTACCAGTGTGTGTGTGTTACCAGTGTGTGTGTAGCGTTGGGGCCCTGTGAGAACACCCTGTAAAGGCTGACGATGCCATTGGGCCTTGTGGGGGGGCGGATGTCAACAACAGCCGAGGTTGCTAAGATACGCAGGAAGATTGGCGGGCCAACACCCTCAGGAGGGGCGGGACCTGTTCTCCCATTGGCCCATTGGCTTCCTGAACGACCAACAGAATTCACGGCCCAAACCTGTCAATAAAAAAATGAATAACACAACTTTAGGATTATGTTTTGTTTATGACAAGTATGTTATTATTGTACAAAATCAAATCACCAACCCAGCAGGCTTTTGTTCCAGCACTAACACACTAAACACTTAGACACAAAAAAATGGAAAAAGCCCCCTTGCTGCTCATTTATGAGGCTGTATCAGGAGTCCTCCATCAATGTACCTGACTAGGTCTAAGAGTTAGTCCCCTGCCTGTGTGAGTCCACGCCCATCGCTGTCACGTGACTAAGAGTCCACTTCAGTCACTGTGTGTGTGTGTGTGTGTGTGAGAGCGTGCAAGTGAGAGAGAGAGAGAAAAGAAGGCAGATGTTTTACGTGCACTTATTTTGTACATAATGTTGCCGCTACCGTCTCTTATGACCGAAAATAACTTGTATACATCAGGACTGCGATTGTTCACCACGGACTAGCAGAATCCTTTTTTTCCTTTCATGACTCTGACGAGCCCGACGCAAAGGATATGCTCCTTCCTCGGAAACAGGCCCCGATCAATGTGATCTGCGTGAAGAGGAGGCGGAGGAACAGGAGCTGAAGGTCTGGCTGCCTTCTGAGAATTCGTAGGCGATTGAATAAGCCCCCACTTCCCTCCATTCTGCTAGCAAATGTGCAATCTTTGGATAATAAAATAGTTGAGTTACGTGTAAGATTAAACTACCAATGGGACATAAAAAATTGTAACAACTCATGCTTCACAGAATGTTGTTGAATGACAACAATATCAACATACAGCTGGCTGGTTATACGATGTACCAGCAGGATAGAACAGCGGCGTCTAGTAAGACAAGTGGACAAGGATCTATGTATTTTTGTAAACAACAGCTGGTGCACGATATCTAAGGAAGTCTCGAGCTATTGCTTGCCTGAAGCAGAGGATCTCATGATAAGGTGTAGACCACACTATCTACCTAGAAAGGTTTCATTTGTATTTTTCGTAGCTGTCTACATACCACCACAGACTGATGCGGGCACTAAAACCGCACTCAATGAGCTGTATTCCACCATAAGAAAATTTCTATCAGCATGTTAAATGTGCAACCAGAGGAAAAAAAACTCTGGACCACCTATACTCCACACACAGAGACGCATACAAAGCTCTTCCTCGCCCTCCATTTGGAATATCTGACCCTAATTCTATCTTCTTGATTCCTGCTTACAAGCAAAAACTAAAGCAGGAAGCACCAGTGACTAAATCAATAAAAAAAAGTGGTCAGAGGAAGCAGATGCTAAGCTACAGGAATGTTTAATAGCACAGACTGGAATATGTTCTGGGATTCCTCCGATGGCATTGAGTAGTACACCACATCAGTCATTGGCTTCATCAATACGTGCATCGATGAAGTTGTCGCGTCTTTACTATCATTAAATTGAAGACTTATCGTTTTTATCAAAGATTCTCTGTAATTACTATTACACGATCAACTGAATAATCATGTAACTGTAATTAACTAGGAAGTCGAGGCACCAAGGAAACATATTCAGATTACAAAGTTATCATTTCCTAAAATAACTTTTCAGATATTTTATCTGATCAATTAGTCTTCGAATTAATGAATGATTTACTTTAGTCTCATTCCAAACGTCGTAAATTGTTGGTTATCGGCACAAACCCAGTCTTCACTATGAGTCATCCTTACATCAATTGTCTTAAATCATTTATTTATGACTAACTAAGTAATTCACAGAAATGCATAAACAAACAGTAAATATGGTTACAAGAAATGATAGGAGAATGTGCCCTAGTGGGCTAAACCGGCATCGCGGCTTGTTAGACAAAAGGGGAAGTGAGGGTCGACTAAGAAGTCAATACAGAGTGATAATTATAACAATTGAAATGCTAATCCTTTACACATGAACGCTCACTCATTCGGGAACAATTGCATTCAATATATATATTTATGTCTTGATCGTCTTGATCGCTGGTGAAAAGTTTGTTTATTTTGTAGAATTGTCCGTCTCGCTCCCTCTCTCTCTCGGTTGTGGTTAGAGGGGATAGTTCAGAGTGACATTCATTCATTTGTTATAGAATGGATGTTTCGGCGTCTGTCGTTCTTCGCGTTCAATGATACCGAATTCCTAGCTGCAGACTAGTAACTAATATCAAAGACTTGTTCTTATTCTGTCGGTATCAATAGTCTAAGAGTTTAACCACGTGGTATGGTTAAAAGATTCAGCAATGGTCTACAACATTCGTCCTCTCCGAATGGAGAAAAACATGGTCTGGTGATAATTTCCCAAAGTTGGGTTTTATTCGGAATTGCAGAAAAGGTGCTGTCCCAGGATGTCTGACGCTAACTGGGCTCAGGGGCGGTCCTCTGATTTAGTTCAAATCAAAAGGGAATTGTATTTTCCTTAATTAAACAGTCCAAAATCATATTACACAATTTTACAAACAGTATCATACTCACTCATTCATATTATACAACAATTAGATGTAAACCTCATATCTGAGGCTATTCTATAAACAGCGTTATGGTAATGTGGCCACACCGTCTCCCATGAGCTTCCCCAAGTTGTAACAAACGGACCAGTTCGTAGCTGGATTCTTCATCGATCTTTTATACTTTCTCCGGAACATGACATTTTTTCGTACCTTAAGTTCTGTGAGATGGAAGATATTCCTTTGTGCTCAATAAAATGTACTCTGCCTCTTATACTATGTGGCCATGTGGCAGGGTCTTCTCAGGAATTTACGACCTCTCTCTGACGACAGAAGCCTAGTTGAAGGAGGCAAGGGGGAGGCAGGGAGAGGGGGATGGGGCTTGCTATACCCAAAGAGGGCAACGTCATTACAACGTCATCCCCACAGTGACCGTACGCACATACCCCAACCAGAAGCCAAGGCTTACAGGCAGCATCCGCACTGAGCTAAAGGCTAGGGCTGCTGCTTTCAAGGAGCGGGAAATCACGCTATGTCCTCCAACGAACCATCAAACAGGCAAAGCGGCAATACAGAACGAAGATCGAATCGTACTACACCGGCTCCGACGCTCGTCGGATGTGGCAGGGCTTGCAAACCATTACAGACTACAAAGGGAAGCACAGCCGAGACCTGCCCAGTGACACGAGCCAACCAGACGAGCTAAACTAATCCGATGCTCACTTCGAGGCAAATAACACTGAAACATGCATGAGAGCACCAGCTTTTCCAGAAGACTGTGTGATCACGCTCTCCACAGCCGATGTGACTAAGACCTTTAAACAGGTCAACATTCACAAGGCCACAGGGCCAGATGGATGACCAGGACGTGTACTATGAGCATGCGCTGACCAACTGGCAAGTGTCTTTTCAACCTCTCCCTGTCCGAGTCTGTAATACCAACATGTTTTAAGCAGACCACCATAGTCCCTATGCCCAAGAACACTAAGGTAACCTGCCTAAATGATTACCGACCCGTAGTACCCACGTATGTAGCCATGAAACACCATAGTGCCCTCAAAGCTCACCAATAAACTAAGGACCCTGGGACTAAACACCTCCCTCTGCAACTGCATCCTGGACTTCCTGACGGGCTGCCCCAGGTGGTAAGGGTAGGTAACAACACATCCGCCACGCTGATCCTCAACACAGGGGCCCCTCAGGGGTGCATGCTCATTCCCCTCCTGAACTCCTTCTTCACTCTTGACTGCATGACCATCCTTTGGGTTTGCCGATGACACAACAATGGTAGGCCTGATCACCAACAACAACGAGACAGCCTACAGGGAGGAGGTCAGGGACCTGGCCGTGTGGTGCCAGGACAACAACCTCTCTCTTAACTTGATCTTGACAAAGGAGATAATTGTGGGCTACAGGAAAAAGAGGACCGAGCACGCCCCCCATTCTCAAAGACGGGGCTGCAGTGGAGCAGGTTGAGAGCTTCAAGTTCCTTGGTGTCCACATCACCAACAAACTAACATGGTCCAAGCACACCAAGACAGTCGTGACGAGGGCACAACAAAACCTATTCCCCCTCAGGAGACTGAAAAGATTTGTTGGCATGGGTCCAAAGGTTCTACAGCTGCACCATCGAGAGCATCCTCCTGACTGGTTGCATCACTGCTGCACCCCACCCCCTCTTTACTCCACTGCTACTCTCTGTTGTCATCTATGCATAGTCACTTTAATAACTCTACCTACATGTACATACTACCTCAACTAACCGGTGCACCCGCACATTGACTCGGTACATTGACTCGGTATCGGTACCCCCCTGTATATAGCCTTGCTACTGTTATTTTACTGCTGCTCTTTAATTACTTGTTACTTTTATTCCCTATTCTTTTCCCTATTTTTTTGAAACTGCATTGTTGGTTAGGGGCTCGTAAGTAAGCATTTTACTGTAATGTCTACACCTGTTGTATTCGGCGCATATGACAAATAACATTTGATTTGATGTGAGTGTGTATGTGAGTGAGTGTATGTGTGAGTACATCTTTAGAATGCAGTGAGAGTGAGTGCCAGCTACAGGTGAACTGAGGAAGATGTCCACTGTCAACCCCTCACCTTCTCACAGGGGAGAACTGGAGGAGTGGGAGACAGGGAGACAGGGGGAGGACAGGGAGGGAAGAGGGGATGAAATTGAGACAACGTGCAGAGAAATACAGTAATGACGAGAGAGTGAGAGTAGGGAGGTAACGGAATGGAGAAAGAGAGTGAGAGTAGGAGGTAACAGAATGGAGAAAGAGAGAGTGAGAGTAGGAGGTAACGGAATGGAGAAAGAAAGAGTGAGAGTAGGAGGTAACGGAATGGAGAAAGAGAGAGTGAGAGTAGGAGGTAACGGAATGGAGAAAGAGAGAGTGAGAGTAGGAGGTTACAGACGGGAGAAAGAGAGAGTGAGAGTAGGAGGTAACGGAATGGAGAAAGAGAGAGTGAGAGTAGGAGGTAACGGAATGGAGAAAGAGAGAGTGAGAGTAGGAGGTAACGGAATGGAGAAAGAGGGACAAAGATGCACCATAGTCCCCCACACACTCACACGCCCCATAGTCCCCCCCACACTCACACGCCCCATAGTCCCCTCCACACTCACGCCTCATAGTCCCCCCACACTCACACGCCCCATAGTTCCACTCACACGCCCCATAGTTCCCCCCACACTCACACGCCCCACACACGCCCCATAGTCCCCCCACACTCACACGCCCCATAGTTCCACTCACATGCCCCATAGTTCCCCCACTCACGCCCCATAGTCCCCCCACACTCACACACCCCATAGCCCCCCCACACTCACGCCCCATAGTCCCCCCACACTCACACGCCCCATAGCCCCCCCACTCACACGCCCCATAGTCCCACTCACATGCCCCATAGTTACCCCTACACTCACACGCCCCATAGTCCTCCCCACACTCACACGCCCCATTTTCCCCCCCACACTCACACGCCCCATAGACCCCCCCCACACTCACACGCCCCATAGCCCCCCCACACTCACGCCCCATAGTCCCCCCACACTCACACTCACATGCCTCATAGCCCCCCCCCCCACTCACACGCCCCATAGTCCCACTCACATGCCCCATAGTTCCCCCCACACTCACATGCCCCATAGGCCCCCCCACACTCACACGCCCCATTGTCCCCCCCACACTCACACGCCCCATAGTCCCCCCCACACTCATGCCCCATAGTCCCCCCACACTCACACGCCCCGTAGTCCCCCCCACACTCACACGCCTCATAGTCCCCCCACACTCACGCCCCATAGTCCCCCCCACACTCACACCCCATAGCCCCCCCCCACTCACACGCCCCATAGTTCCACTCACATGCCCCATAGTTCCCCCACTCACGCCCCATAGTCCCCCCACACTCACTCGCCCCATAGACCCCCCCACACTCACAAGCCCCATAGTCCCCTCCACACTCACGCCTCATAGTCCCCCCACACTCACACGCCCCATAGTTCCACTCACACGCCCCATAGTTCCCCCCACACTCACACGCCCCACACGCCCCATAGTCCCCCCACACTCACGCCCCATAGTCCCCCCACACTCACTCGCCCCATAGTCCCCCCCACACTCACACGCCCCATAGCCCCCCCACACTCACACGCCCCATAGACCCCCCCCACACTCATGCCCCATAGTCCCCCCCACACTCACACACCCCATAGCCCCCCCACACTCACGCCCCATAGTCCCCCCACACTCACACTCACACGCCCCATAGTCCCCCCACACTCACATGCCTCATAGCCCCCCCCCCCACTCACACGCCCCATAGTCCCACTCACATGCCCCATAGTTCCCCCCACACTCACACGCCCCATAGGCCCCCCCACACTCACACGCCCCATTGTCCCCCCCACACTCACACGCCCCATAGTCCCCCCCACACTCATACCCCATAGTCCCCCCACACTCACACGCCCCATAGTCCACACCCACACTCACACGCCCCATAGTCCACACCCACACTCACACGCCCCATAGTCCCCCCACACTCACCACTCACACGCCCCGTAGTCCCCCCCACACTCACACGCCTCATAGTCCCCCCACACTCACGCCCCATAGTCCAACCCACACTCACACCCCATAGCCCCCCCCCACTCACACGCCCCATAGTTCCACTCACATGCCCCATAGTTCCCCCACTCACGCCCCATAGTCCCCCCACACTCACTCGCCCCATAGTCCCCCCCACACTCACACGCCCCATAGACCCCCCCACACTCACACGCCCCATAGACCCCCCCCACACTCATGCCCCATAGTCCCCCCACACTCACACACCCCATAGCCCCCCCACACTAACGCCCCATAGTCCCCCCTCACTCACACTCACACGCCCCATAGCCCCCCCCCACTCACACGCCCCATAGTCCCACTCACACGCCCCATAGTCCCCCCCACACTCACACGCCCCATTGTCCCCCCCACACTCACACGCCCCATAGTCCCCCCCACACTCATGCCCCATAGTCCCCCCACACTCACACGCCCCATAGTCCCCCCCCACACTCACACGCCCCATAGTCCCCCCACACTCACACACCCCATAGCCCCCCCACACCAACGCCCCATAGTCCCCCCACACTCACACTCACACGCCCCATAGTCCCACTCACACGCCCCATAGTCCCACTCACACGCCCCATAGTTCCCCCCCCACACTCACACGCCCCATAGTCCCCCCCACACTCACACGCCCCATTGTCCCCCCCCACACTCACACGCCCCATAGTCCCCCCCACACTCATGCCCCATAGTCCCCCCACACTCACACGCCCCATAGTCCCCCCCCCACACTCACACGCCCCATAGTCCCCCCACACTCACAAACCCCATAGTCCCCCCACACTCACAAACCCCATAGTCCCCCCACACTCACGCCCCATAGACCCCCCCCCCACACTCACACGCCTCATAGTCCCCCCACACTCACACCCCATAGTCCCCCCACACTCACACACCCCATAGCCCCCCCACACTCACGCCTCATAGTCCCCCCACACTCACACACCCCATAGTCCCCCCACACTCACGCCCCATAGTCCCCCCACACTCACACACCCCATAGCCCCCCCACACTCACACCCCATAGTCCCGCCACACTCACATGCCCCAAAGTCCCCCCCACACACACGCCCCCATTGTCCCCCCCACACACACGCCCCATAGTCCCCCCACACACTCACACGCCCAATAGTCCTCCTTCCACACACACCAGACTAATCTTGTTTCCCAGGCAGTGTTAGTGTAATTACAGGGGAACACAGCTCAGGGTCAGGCAGGTGGAGATTTGCATGGGCAAGTCATTTGTAGAATGTCGGATCAGTGGAGGAGGCAGATGGATGCGGTGGCGGAGAGGGTTAAATTAGCCTCAATAATAGCCAATTACCCTGTGATCAATCAAGATGATAGATCTGAGACGAGATGCAGGCGGACTGAGAGAGTAGAGGAGCACACGCATTCAGATTCCCACACACACTGTTCCTGAGTGTCAGAATCCAGGGGGAGAGAGGAGAGGAGGGAGGGTCAGCCAAAAGTAATCCTGTCACCCAGATGGAGAAAAGGTCAAGAGGGTGGTGGCGGGGATTTGTGTGTTTATGTGTGTGTCTGACTTGGGGATGAAGTTTCTGCGACAACTTAACATACAAAACTTGTGTTGTGGCCACTTTCTTTAGTTACAGGTAGTGTAGTCTGGCGTTGCCATACCGCCGAAGCCTGGTTCTTGACGAGGACTACAGGTAGAGTAGTCTGGCGTTGCCATACCGCCGAAGCCTGGTTCTTGACGAGACTACAGGTAGAGTAGTCTGGCGTTGCCATACCACCGAAGCCTGGTTCTTGACGAGACTACAGGTAGAGTAGTCTGGCGTTGCCATACCGCCGAAGCCTGGTTCTTGACGAGACTACAGGTAGAGTAGTCTGGCGTTGCCATACCGCCGAAGCCTGGTTCTTGATGAGAATACAGGTAGAGTAGTCTGGCGTTGCCATACCGCCGAAGCCTGGTTCTTGACGAGACTACAGGTAGAGTAGTCTGGCGTTGCCATACCGCCGAAGCCTGGTTCTTGACGAGACTACAGGTAGAGTAGTCTGGCGTTGCCATACCACCGAAGCCTGGTTCTTGATGAGACTACAGGTAGTGTAACGTGCATCCAACAGTTCTCACTGGTGTAGCATTTCGCTACACTCGCATTAACATCTGCTAACCATGTGTATGTGACAAAAAATAAAATTTGATTTGATTTGATTTTTTTTTTCATACTGTTTACATATCATACAGTATTATGCAACTAGATTTGAATGTAGCAACTTCTCTGCCACTGTATCTTCGTGAGGCTATTTCTCCCTAGGTACAGAAAGGAGATGTCTAACATTTAGAGATATATCTGTGTATCTTGTATGAGTTACAGACTTGTTATGGCTTCCACACCGTGTGCATACTGAGATATCTAGTCCAGGTTATTAGAAAGGGGGAAAAATATGGCATTTTAGGGGCCATGGCAACAAAAATCTACTCAAGCTGCGTGGACTCGCTCTGAGCCCTCTGATTGGTCAGCTGAGCCGCACTGTCGTGGTCCGAGTACTCGGATTGGCTGACTGAACAGTATCATCATCGTGGAGACAAGGGTCGGAAGGTAAGTTGGGTGAAAGTGGGCAGTAATTAAAGGCTGGCATAAACCTGTCAATAAAACATGATGACCTGGGCCAATTAAACTAATTTGATCCCCCTCTGTACTGTGGTGGGACTTTGTCCTTCCTTGAGTTGCTGGGGAGAAATGACCCCTCCTACTCTGTCTCCTCTCTCATGTGATGAATGGGGATAACCCACAAACAGTGTTCGTACATAAACACTATAGGCTAGTAGTCAATCACACAACATAAACTTCAGAAGCACCCCCAATCTCTCCCACCTCCGGTTAGTGTATCTCCTCACGTATATTGCCCCCACCCCCAACTCCCTTGGGGATCCACACCCGACATTTAAAAGGTCTTTCCAATACATGTCCGTGTCTGGGAGGGCGGGGTAAACAGCTAATTCGATTGGCCGGATGGTAATGACGGGTGCTCTTGCCTGCCAATGATTAATGGCTCTGTCACCTTCCTGTCATCTCTCAGCCCCAACTCCCCCTGTCATAAATTACGGCTGGTAAATAAGACGGAACAATCAGGCAAACTCAATCAATTAGAACGTGGCTCTGCCCTCGGCTAACGTGGCTGACAGGCATGATGCTAATGTTATTGTGCTCTAAAGGGTAGCCTGTCAATTAGCGACAACACGCAAACTACCACATTAATATGGACTAGCATTACAACACTTGTCTGAGTGGGGCTGGGTAGGGTTAGGTAAGGGGGAGGGGTGTGAGTGTGATAGTGGTGGGCTGGAACAAAAATGTACACACAATGCAGACTGTGGTTCCTCACCTCTGTGTTAGCCAGAATATGTACCTACCTGGTACTGGTAGTCAGTGTAGGGCAGGAGACCGGCATCACGGCACGTTGCGGAATCATTCCTATACACCAGCGCTGCTGCACCCCCGCTAACCTCAGTGTTCTGACCCAGTCTCCTATAGACCTCATAGTGTAGGACTCTACCATTGGGCTGGGCCGGGGGGGGCCAAGAGAGCAAAAAGATGGTCTGTAGGCCCCTGGTGTCTCTCTGTAGCTCCAGCAGCGGTATGGACTGGCCAGTAGGAGGAGACTCTAGTGTCAGCACTGAGACCCAGTCACTGGAGGCACAGCCCAGCTCTGTACACGCCTCCACTCTCACCTCGTACCTGATAGACACACAGAAATACACACAGGTCTGTCAACACACACTTAATATCATGTACAGTATGTATTATATCTCAATGTTGTCATTACTAAATGTCATTCTGTCTATTCGTGCTTTAGAAGAGAGAGAAAGGGGGAAAGAACACATGGAGAGAAAGAGAAGCAGATGGAGGGAGAGATAGAAGTACAACAGAGAGAGAGGAGTAGAATAAAGAGGTCATCTGAGAGGAGGAGTGGTGATTTGGAGATGATAAAGATAATGAGATTTTATTATCTGTCTCTTATCAGTACCCTTTACACACACACACCCCACACACACACAGGAACATAACCCCCCCCCCCCCCACACACACACACCCTTACAGAAACACACACACACACACACACACACACACACACACACACACACACACACACACACATACACAGGAACACACACACCCTCACAACACAGTCTGACTGACTGCCTGTCTGGGACAGGGACAGAGAGATGGAGACGTGACCACTGCCTCAAGGTTGACTCCCTCTCTCCATCTCCCTCCCTCCCTCCTTTCCTCCTTCCTTCCCTCCCTCCCTCCCTCCCTCCTTCCCTCTTCCCTCTTTTACTTCTTTCATTTACTCATTCACTTCTCTCTCTCTCTCTCTCTCTCTCTCTCTGTGTCTCTCTCTCTCTCTCTGTGTGTCTCTCTCTCTCCCTCCCTCTCTCTCTCTCTCTCTCTCCAATTTAATAAGGGCTTTATTGGCATAGGAAACATATGTTTACATTAACAAAGCAAGTGAAGTAGATAATAAGCAAAGGTGAAATCAACAATAAAAATGAACAGTAAACATTACACTCCCAGAAGTTCCAAAAGAATAAAGACATTTCGAATGTCGTATTATGTCTATACACAGTATTGTAACGATGTGCAAATAGTTAAAGTACACCCATTAGGTGGTTGTAGAATTAAATGTCTCTTTTCTGAATTTTGATAATTAGTGTTTTACATTTACAAAGATTATATTTTATGCCGAATTTTGCATGCAGAATTGTATCTCTCTGTATCTGTATTTCTCTCTCTCTCTCTGTATGTTTCTGTGTCTCTATCTTTCTCTATATCTCTTTCTCTCTGTATCTCTTTCTCTCTGTATCTCTTTCTCTCTGTGTCTCTCTCTTTCTCTGTATCTCTTTCTCTGTATCTCTCTCTCTCTGTATCTCTTTCTCTCTGTATCTCTTTCTCTCTGTATCTCTTTCTCTCTGTATCTCTTTCTCTCTGTATCTCTTTCTCTCTGTGTCTCTCTCTCTCTGTGTCTCTATCTTTCTCTATATCTCTTTCTCTCTGTATCTCTATCTTTCTCTGTATCTCTTTCTCTCTGTATCTCTTTCTCTCTGTATCTCTTTCTCTCTGTATCTCTTTCTCTCTGTGTCTCTCTCTCTCTGTGTCTCTATCTTTCTCTATATCTCTTTCTCTCTGTATCTCTTTCTCTCTGTGTCTCTCTCTCTCTGTGTCTCTATCTTTCTCTATATCTCTTTCTCTCTGTGTCTCTATCTTTCTCTGTATCTCTTTCTCTCTGTATCTCTTTCTCTCTGTATCTCTTTCTCTCTGTATCTCTTTCTCTCTGTGTCTCTCGCTCTCTGTGTCTCTATCTTTCTCTATATCTCTTTCTCTCTGTATCTCTTTCTCTCTGTATCTCTCTCTCTCTGTGTCTCTCTCTCTCTCTGTATCTCTCTCTCTCTGTGTCTCTATCTTTCTCTGTATCTCTTTCTCTCTGTATCTCTTTCTCTCTGTATCTCTCTCTCTCTGTGTCTCTCTCTCTCTCTGTATCTCTCTCTCTCTGTGTCTCTATCTTTCTCTATATCTCTTTCTCTCTGTATCTCTTTCTCTCTGTATCTCTCTCTCTCTGTGTCTCTATCTTTCTCTGTATCTCTCTCTCTCTGTGTCTCTATCTTTCTCTGTATCTCTTTCTCTCTGTATCTCTCTCTCTCTGTGTCTCTCTCTCTCTGTGTCTCTCTCTCTCTGTGTCTCTATCTTTCTCTGTATCTCTCTCTCTCTATCTTTCTCTGTATCTCTCTCTCTGTATCTCTCTCTCTGTGTCTCTATCTTTCTCCATATCTCTCTCTCTCTCTGTGTCTCTATCTTTCTCTGTATCTCTCTCTCTCTCTGTGTCTCTCTCTCTCTGTGTCTCTATCTTTCTCTGTATCTCTCTCTCTCTGTGTCTCTATCTTTCTCTGTATCTCTCTCTCTCTCTCTGTATCTATCTTGCTCTCTCTGTATCTCTCTCTCTCTTGTGATTGTGTTTTGTCTGCACAGTCGCTAAATTCTGCATGCAGAATTGTATCTCTCTGTATCTCTCTCTCTGTATTTCTCTCTCTGTATCTCTCTCTCTCTGTCTCTCTGTGTCTCTCTCTCTGTGTCTCTATCTTTCTCTCTCTCTTTCTCTCTGTATCTCTCTCTCTCTGTGTCTCTATCTTTCTCTATATCTCTCTCTCTCTGTCTATATCTTTCTCTGTAATATCTCTCTCTCTGTATCTCTCTCTCTGTATCTCTATCTTTCTCTGTATCTCTCTCTCTGTATCTCTCTCTCTCGTGATTGTGTTTTGTCTGCACAGTCACTAACTTCTGCATGCAGAATTGTATCTCTCTGTATCTCTCTCTCTGTATTTCACTCTCTCTGTATCTCTCTGTATCTCTATCTTCCTCTGTATCTCTTTCTCTCTGTGTCTATATCTTTCTCTGTATCTCTCTCTCTCTCTCTGTATTTCTCTCTCTCTGTATCTCTCCTCTCTCTCTGTATCTCTCTCTCTCTCTGTATCTCTCTCTCTCTCTGTATCTCTCTCTCTGTATCTCTCTCTCTCTCTGTATCTCTCTTTCTCTGTATCTCTCTCTCTGTATCTCTCTCTCTGTGTGTCTCTGTCTTTCTCTGTATCTCTTTATCTCTGTATCTCTCTCTCTGTGTGTCTCTGTCTTTCTCTGTATCTCTCTCTCTGTATCTCTCTCTCTCTGTGTCTCTATCTTTCTCTGTATCTCTCTCTCTCCGTATCTCGCTCTCTCTGTATCTCTATCTTTCTCTGTATCTCTCTCTTTCTCTGTATCTCTCTCGCTGTATCTCTCCCTCTCTCTGTATTTCTCTTGCTCTGTATCTCTCTGTATCTCTCTCTCTCTCGTGATTGTCAATAAAGTTTTTTTTTTTTAAACATCTCTGTTGCTCTCTACCCCCCCCCTCACACACACACACTCTCTGTACCTGTGGCTAGAGGTTAGAGGTCGGGGGTTCGTTAGTGACTGACCTGTGGTAGGGTGTGAGCTGCTTCAATATGATGGAGCGTCCGGAGAAGGCGCTGTGTTCTGGGTCATACAGGAAGCTGTGTGTTGAGGGCATGGTCGGGTCTCTCTGGTACACCGTGTAGCTGACGATCACCCCGTTAGGTCTCGCTGGGGGCTCCCAGTCCACCCTCAGCTTCACAGCAAGCACAACATTACACATCTCATATACCATTAACAATAGTATTAACAATGTGAGTAGAAGTGTCAGAATTGAAACTACAGTAGGATCTCAGACACATGAACATGTATTAGGAATGGAGGGCGTTCTGAACACTGAAATATTTGTCACTTTGAAATGTGCTGAAAAAAATATGATTAGTGTATTTACATGTATTGTACTACTCCCACTCCCCTTACTGACCTGCCGTGGCCCCAGAGGCTGCAGTGTGGGAGGTCCAACACCAGAGGGAGCTGACGGGTGAGTCCTGGCCTTGGCCACAGAGCTGGTCACCGCTCCTTGACTGTTGTTGGCCGTTATGCTGTAGCCGTACTCCACGCTCGGCAACAGCGTGAAGTCATGGTAACGCGTTTCCATCCCGACGTATATGACCTGGCCATCCCGGCGGAGCTCGTAACCTGTGACGATACCGTTGGGGAGCTTCGGTGCGCCCCATGTGATTTCGAGAGACTCTGGGCCGGTGACTTTGAGGGAGGGGGGATTTAGACCATGAGGGGGGGCCTCAAGGGTTTGGGCCTTGATAGGGGTGCTGGGGGTACAACCCCCGTTGGTACAAGCCAATAGGATGAGGCGGTAGTGTGTGTGCGGCCGCAGCTCTGACATCACCACAGACAAGCCACTCCCACGATAAACCTCCTTTCCGTTGGCCTCCAGCATGTACTGCGTCACCTCCCCATTCTGTATTAATGGAATGGTCCAGGACACGTTGATACTATCGGCTGTGATGCTGGTTATGGTGGGAAAGTCCACTGCAGCGGGGGGAGCCTCCAGTGTCTTTACTTGTGTTTCAGGACTAGTAACACAGCCCTCAGCAGTACAGGCTGTAATAGCATATCTATAGGAGGTGAAGGCAGACAGGTCCTCGTCTGTGTAGTTGAAAACACTGGGGTCAAAACTAAACGAGAAACTGACGTTATCTCTCTGGATCCTATAAGACAAAAGCACCCCGTTACTCTCCAGTGGGGGGGTCCATGACACCAGGAGCTCATAGGGGTTCCCCTCCACGTGGACAACCGAGGGCGGTGTTAGGCCACGTGGGGGGGCCTGTCTGGTTGTCACGGTAACCCAGGGGCTGTCTGCGTGTCCGGCGGGGTTGTGGACACGGATGCTGAACTGATATTGGGTCCAGGGCCGCAGCCCCGTCACAGCGTGGGAGAAACTAGAAGCCTGGGTGGAACTCTCACGGAACAGTACCTAACAGAAAAATATACACAGCTAATGATGATCATATAACTGAAATAGACAGGTTAAGATTATGACAAAGGATGAAATTAACACTGATGAGTAGGACCAAGACTTTACCAGTATCCCAATATGTTTTCCATGGCAAAAATGAAAACACGAAGCAGACCAAACTCTTTGGTCCTTTAAAAACCTGCTCTGTTGAATATTGTGTACTATAGCTTAGACATTTTTATTTATTTTATTTTACCTTTATTTAACTAGGCAGGTCAGTTAAGAACAAATTCTTATTTTCAATGACGGCCTAGGAACAGTGGGTTAACTTTTCGGTTACTAGTCCAGCACTCTAACCACTAGGCTACCCTGCCGCCCCAATGAAATAAATACATGTGACTCTGGATGACAACATAATGATGTTTGTTTCCAACATTAGGCCTGTTTTCAAAAAGAAGTTCAATATGCTTTGTGTTTTTTTCCCTGCCACGATACTAATGAGTATTTTGATACTGGCATTGTCCCAGCCCTACTGTTGACTAATCATTAGAACGTTTAAAAGTCGACCAAATATCTGCTGCTGTGAAACTTTTACTGTCAATTCTCGGGGCCACCCATACGTAAAATACGCTTTGGATAAAAGTGTCTGCTAAATGGCATATATTATTGTATTATATTAAATCCCTTTTGGTTATATTTAGTATGCCGTCTTTTTCTGTATAAGGTAGAAGTATTACCAAAGAGAAGCAAAGATAATCAAGATACACACCTTGGCCTGCGCTATTTCCTCGTTGTTCCCCCTCCTCTCATCATCCAGACTCCGCCCCAGCAGAATGTACTCTCCTATTGGTCCGTTGGGATGAGTGGGCAGACTCCAGGTGAGTTCTACGCTGTGTGGGCCAATAGCGCTGGGTATGGGGGCGGGTTGGGCGCCCGGGGGGGCTGCTGCCGTGGTAACAGACTGAGGGGGGGTACGGGTGCAACCTGCGGAGGTACAGGCCTCTAGAACCAGAGAGTAGAGGGAGAAGGGTTCTAATCGTCGGAACAGGAACTGGCGAGACAGACCACTGAACTCCAGGTTTTCCTCACTGTAGATGTTATAACTCTGGAGGAGAGAGAGAGAGAGGGAGAGGGAGAGGGAGAGGGAGAGAGAGAGAGAGGGAGAGGGAGAGGGAGAGGGAGAGAGAGAGAGAGAGAGAGAGAGAGAGAGAGAGAGAGAGAGAGAGAGAGAGATGGGGAGTTCAGTGTGCGAGTTTGTTTACTGTGATGACCCCTTTGATACTTGTCTCTGTGTATGTGTGTAACGTGTGTGTGTGTGTGTTTGTGCACCGTGATAACCCTGTTGTGTGTGTCTGTCTCTGTGTGTACCGTGATAACCCCGTTGTGTGTGTCTGTCTCTGTGTGTACCGTGATAACCCCGTTGGGTGTATGAGGCGTGTCCCAGGTTAACAGAAGGGCCCGGCCCTGCTCTCTCTGCTCCAGACTGAAGTTAGCCAGTCCGGCAGGCGATGCCTCCAGGGTCCTAATGCTGACCCAGGGACTGGATACACTGCCTGCCCCGTTCACTGCTTCCACACGCACACTGTACACACTGAACGCCTCCAAGCCATACACACTGGACTGGAGAGTACTTCCCTGTGAGGGGCAGAAAGAGGGGGAGGGAGGGAGAGAGAGGGTGAGTGAATCATACGCATGTACACAGACAAACACATGGACTGATTTCACTCCAAAAACCAACCCATGAGATTTTTACAAAGAGCAGAATTCAGAGGGAATTATACCAGAAACCAGACAACAGAAACCTAACATGATTATGGATTTGACATGGGGGCTGACATCAACATGCACGCTAGGCTACATCGTGAACTAACAGCACACTCAAGTGACCAGCCGAGAGGGAGAGACAGACATGTAGGAAGACACACACAGGTCCCTAGGGGAGAGTTAGCTACAAAGCCCCTGAATACAGCCCTGGTATCAAACTGACACCACAGCAATATCCCACTGCACAGAGACAACACACAGCTCACTGCCAAGTCTCAGAGCAGGCTGCAACGCCAGGCTCCATTTTGTAATTGATTATCAAGGCCTGCTTGTGCTATGACAAGCACCAAGAGTGCTACGGATGTGGAAGTGTGTGTTTGTACAATTTTAGGCTCCAGAATGTGGGTGTGTGTGAGAATGTGTGTGAGAGAGTGTGTGTGTGTGTGTGCATGTGTGCCAGAGGAGGCTGGTGTAAGGAGTTATAGGAGGACAGGCTCATTGTAATGGTTGGAATGTAATCAATGGAACGGTACCAAACAGATCAAACACCTGGAAACAACATGTTTCACTCCGTTCCATTGATTCCATTCCAGCCATTACAATGAGCCCGTCCTCCTATAGCTCATCCCACCAGCCTCCTCTGGTGTGTGTGTGTATGTATGGGTGTGTGTGTACCATGATGAAAGCCTAGTCCCATTGCAGAACGCAGTGTGTTAGTCTCCTGTTGCAAAGTGATTCAGGTGAACCCTTGTCTCTCCTATAAGTTGATCTGAACCACTGAGCCACCATCACTAACAACATAATAAAACCTCAACACCCACATTATCAGAACCACGTCCGAACAAACATGACATAGATGATTTTCTGCTGTTTTTTTACTTGTTCTGGGTTTTAATTCACAGCAAACAAGATTAATGTCACAAAGAGAGAGGAAAGACAGGATTAATGATCCCCCTGTCACAAAGAGAGAGGAGAGACAGGATTAATGATCCCCCTGTCACAAAGAGAGAGGAGAGACAGGATTAATGATCCCCCTGTCACAAAGAGAGGAGAGACAGGATTAATGATCCCCCTGTCACAAAGAGAGAGGAGAGACAGGATTAATGATCCCCCTGTCACAAAGAGAGAGGAGAGACAGGATTAATGATCCCCCTGTCACAAAGAGAGGAAAGACAGGATTAATGATCCCCCTGTCACAAAGAGAGAGGAGAGACAGGATTAATGATCCCCCTGTCACAAAGAGAGAGGAGAGACAGGATTAATGATCCCCCTGTCACAAAGAGAGAGGAGAGACAGGATTAATGATCCCCCTGTCACAAAGAGAGAGGAGAGACAGGATTAATGATCCCCCTGTCACAAAGAGAGAGGGAAGAGAGAGGAGAGACAGGATTAATGATCCCCCTGTCACAAAGAGAGAGGAGAGACAGGATTAATGATCCCCCTGTCACAAAGAGAGAGGAGAGACAGGATTAATGATCCACCTGTCACAAAGAGAGAGGAGAGACAGGATGAATGATCCCCCGGTCACAAAGAGAGAGGAGAGACAGGATTAATGATCCCCTTGTCACAAAGAGAGAGGAGAGACAGGATTAATGATCCCCCTGTCACAAAGAGAGAGGAGAGACAGGATTAATGATCCCCCTGTCACAAAGAGAGAGGAGAGACAGGATTAATGATCCCCCTGTCACAAAGAGAGAGGAGAGACAGGATTAATGATCCCCTGTCACAAAGAGAGGAGAGACAGGATTAATGATCCCCCTGTCACAAAGAGAGAGGAGAGACAGGATTAATGATCCCCCTGTCACAAAGAGAGAGGAGAACAGGATTAATGATACCCCTGTCACAATGAGAGAGGAGAGACAGGATTAATGATCCCCCTGTCACAAAGAGAGAGGAGAGACAGGATTAATGATCCCCCTGTCACAAAGAGAGAGGAGAGACAGGATTAATGATCCCCCTGTCACAAAGAGAGAGGAGAGACAGGATTAATGATCCCCTTGTCACAAAGAGAGAGGAGAGACAGGATTAATGATCCCCCTGTCACAAAGAGAGAGGAGAGACAGGATTAATGATCCCCCTGTCACAAAGAGAGAGGAGAGACAGGATTAATGATCCCCCTGTCACAAAGAGAGAGGAGAGACAGGATTAATGATCCCCCTGTCACAAAGAGAGAGGAGAGACAGGATTAATGATCCCCCTGTCACAAAGAGAGAGGAGAGACAGGATTAATGATCCCCCTGTCACAAAGAGAGAGTGAAGATAGAGAGAGCAAAAGTAAAAAGTATAATCCTTTGAAAATCACACTTCTGTGCAGTGCCAGGAAAGAAGAGAATAGTATCAGCTCCCAGTTAGTACAGACAGAGAGAGGGGAACCAGTGAAGAACAAACACCATTGTACATACAATCTATATTGATGTTTATTTATTTTCCCTTTTGTACTAACTATTTGCACATAATATGACATTTTCATTATTTTGGAACTTTTGTGAATGTAATGTTTACTGTGAATTCTTTATTATCTATATATCTTGCTTTGGTAAAGTAAACATATGTTTCCCATGCCAATAAAGCTCTTAAATTGAAATTTAATTGAGATAAGGGTGAGAGAGAGGAAGAGAGATTAAGAAAAAGAGAGAGGGAGACAGAGAGAGAGAGAGAGAGAGAGAGAGGAAGAAAGAGATGGAGAGAGAAAGAGAGAATTATTTAAGCTACCTTTAACACAGTGAAGTATATGGTGCATGTGGACCATAACACAGTTAACATATGCACATTGTCAATAGCAACAGCTGTTGGCGTGTCGTTATCTGAGCGTAGAGACTCCTTGGCAGCCCCTAGATGGCAATGCAATCAAACACTTTCACTAAAACACCACCGGCACACTGCAATGAACACACACACACACACACACACCACACAC
>NC_034180.2:41096086-41161086 GCF_002021735.2 Oncorhynchus kisutch
GAGAGGAGAGAGGAGGAGAGGAGAGAGAGGAGAGAGAGAGAAGAGAGGAGGAGAGAGGAGGAGAGAGAGGGAGGAGAGGAGAGGAGAGAGAGAGGAGGAGAGGAGAGAGAGAGGAGGAGAGAGGAGGAGAGAGCAGGAGCGAGGAAGAGAGAGGAGGAGAGGAGGAGAAGAGGGAGAGAGAGGAGGAGAGAGGAGGAGAGAGAGGGACGAGAGGAGAGAGAGGAGGAGAGGGGAGATGAGTGGAGAGAGGGAGAGAAGAGGCGAGCGAGAGAGGAGAGAGAAGGGGAGAGAGGAAGATGAGAGGAGACGAGGAGGAGGCCGGAAGAGAGGGAGAGAGAGGAGGAGAGAGGGGATGGAGAGAGGAAGGAGGAGAGGAGAAGAGAGGAGGAGAGGAAGGGAGAGAGGAGGAGAAGAGGAGGAGAGAGAAATTGTTGAAGAGAGAGTGTAGAACAAAGAAAACAAATAACGGAGTAGAGAAATCAACTTGTGATTAGTGAACAGTTTGTCTACAGTAAATCAATACGACAGCCAGAGTGTGGAGTCCACAGAGAAAACAGGTGGTGATAGCATAAAGCCAGAGGTAGAGAGCTACGATCCCAACCTCCCAAACCCGGCCCCCAGCCAAAAGACCCAATCCGGTGGGTTGTGATACAGCCTGGAATCGAACCAGGGTCTGTAGCACACACACCAGTGGAACAGAGATGATTTCATGAACATTCAAAAACATTAGTGTGATTTGTAACCTTGCCTGAAGACTTGTCTTAGCTCCTGGCAGTAATGCCTTGGCTTTAGCTCAGAGGATTAACACAGTCTTGTGTATATTTTTGATCTTTCTTTTTTTTCTCAGTGAGCGACTGAGACTGACTTCACACACCCATTGTCATAAATGACCGTGGCGGCATTCTGGCCGCTCCACATCAATGAAACACACACACACACACACACACACACACACACACACACACACACACACACACACACACACACACACACACACACACACACACACCTCCATATCAATGAGGTGAAAGGTCTGTATTTACATTCTGTATTAATTATGAATGACAACACAAAGGTCAGAGGGCGAGAAAACAGGATGTTTAAAGCAGCTAGATATCTATATACTCCACCCTTTTCCATTGTTCTCGCTCTCTCTCTTTCTCATCCTCTCTCTCTTCCATTAAGAAAAAAACACATGAATTCCACATGTGAACATGTGAATTGTTCCAAAAACACGTTTTCATGTGATCTTATGTGAAGTTAATGTAATAACATGTGACAACATGTAAAGCAACATGTGATCAATGACAATCCATGACAATGGCATCTTGGTGAAAGTGATGGTATATACTGTAGGTTGACACACACACAGAGCTTTGAGCGGTGGCGTGGTGTGCTGAGGGGATGATATCACTGAGAGGCGTTGGCATGGCGATCTACTGATGTCAGGCTGTTTACTGAGCTGCCAGGTTACATTTAGACTGGCTGACAGGCAGCAAGGGAGGATCTGTGTGTGTGTGTGTTTGTGTGTGTTTATGAAAGGCACATTTAGAGGTATTCTCCATGTGGGAGCGTTGGAGCAGACTTGGCGTGGAGGTGGAGGAATGTGGGAAGGGCCCTGGAGGACAGGAGCCCCTGGCTGTGTGTGTGTGCCTGCAGGCCCCTTCACTGGCAAACAGATGGCACCAGCACCACAGGCTGTGACCAACACATGCACGCAATGATAATACAGACACGCATGCATTTCGTGTCCTGTCTTACCGGTACTGTCAACGCAATAATAGTAGAGGTGTTAAGTGTGGGGTCTGTGGGCTGTTTTCTGTACACCAGGCGATACTGTGAAATCCTTCCATTGGGTTGTCCAGGCTGTGTCCAGTTCAACTGTACTGAGTATGCACCTGCAAACACACAAACAGATATTACACACAGTGAGAATAACATAGGAAGTCCCTCCCTCTATTTCATCTCTCACTCACTCGTCGGTGTGACAATAGGAGGAGCAATGTCCTCTGGACCCGCCTCCATGGTGACAGCTGAAGCCCATTGGCTGCGAGCAGAGCCGCGGGAGTTGTGGGCATGTACACTGTACTGGTATTGTCTGAAGGGCTGGAGGGCGTCGCTGGCGTCGATAAAATCTAGCGGCCCATTGGACCAGATAAACACCAACAGCTCCTCCTCCGTCCCCATTGGTCGCCTGGCAGGAAACAGGAAGAGCAAGTGAGTTACGCTAACTAACCCTGAGGTTCATCTCTAAGCCGTAGTTACAACTTGAGAGAGAAATAGAGAGCAATAGGAGAAGGGTTAAAAGATGGCAATGAAAAGAAGAGAGAGAGGGGAGGAGAAGAAGCGAAATGGGGCAAGAGGATGGTAGTCTCTAATCATTCCAACTGCACCAAAACAACATTGCGCGTGTGTCTTGGTTCACAATGTACATCTAAACTACAGCTGGACTTGATGACATAGCTCAAAACACCCCTCTACCCCATCCTCCAACTGTGTGTCTCCATTAGAAACATCTGGATCTCAGAATCTCAGATGCACTGAAGTCCCCAAAGTCTATAGCAAGCCCCCCTATACATACTGTATTAAGTGAGAGAGTCAGACAGTGTGTGTTTGGTCATGCTAAGCATGATCTGAATGCTCAACTGTACTCCTTCCTCTGGGATTAACTTCTCCTACTGAATTTGAGTAACTCCAATTTTGGTTTACCAAAGTCTGACTCCTTGTGTGGATGTGAAGTTAGGATTCTTCCCTCAGCCTATATGCTAATGATGTTTCCACAGGACTTATCAAGGCTTAGATACTCTCTGACCCTGCATACAGATACCACTGGTCAACAACACACACTTGACCTTGACCACAGGCAAACACACGCAGACAAACACACACACACATGCACACACACAGGCAGACACATGGGTGCACGCACACAACACACACACCAGGCAGATGAAAAACTAGCACAGTGGGTAGTCGATACACACAAATGCAGACTAAACATACACATACACTACCGTTTAAAAGATTGGGGTCAATTAGAAATGTCCTTGTTTTAGAACACACACCTGTGTATGAATGGTTATTGCCTGTGTATGAATGGTTATTACCTGTGTATGAATGGTTACTACCTGTGTATGAATGGTTACTACCTGTGTATGAATGGTTACTACATGTGTATGAATGGTTACTACCTGTGTATGAATGGTTACTACCTGTGTATGAATGGTTACTGCCTGTGTATGAATGGTTATTGCCTGTGTATGAATGGTTACTGCCTGTGTATGAATGGTTATTGCCTGTGTATGAATGGTTATTACCTGTGTATGAATGGTTACTACCTGTGTATGAATGGTTACTACATGTGTATGAATGGTTACTATCTGTGTATGAATGGTTACTGCCTGTGTATGAATGGTTATTGCCTGTGTATGAATGGTTACTACCTGTGTATGAATGGTTACTACCTGTGTATGAATGGTTACTACCTGTGTATGAATGTTATTACCTTTGCATGAATGGTTATAACTGTGTACGACTGGTTATTGCCTGTGAATGAATGGTTATTGCCTGTGTATGAATAGTTATTACCTTTGTATGAATGGTTATTACCTTTGTACAAATGGTTATTACCTGCGTATGAATGGTTATTATCTGTGTATGAATGGTTATTACCTGTGTATGAAGTATGAGATGATGACTCCATTGGGCTTGTGGGGGGGGTTCCAGCAGACCTGGATGACCGTGGCTCCTGCTGCTGTCACTGTGGGGGGGTCCATATCCTCTGGAGGGGCCTCATAGGTACGCACATACACCCCCTCACCCAACCCACACCCATCTGACATGGAGAGACATGGAGAGAAAAGGAGAGACATGGAGAGACATGGAGAGAAATGGAGCAACATGGAGAGACATGGAGAGAAATGGAGCGACATGGAAAGACATGGAGAGACATGGAGAGAAATGGAGAGACATGGAGAGACATGGAGCGACATGGAGAGACATGGAGAGACATGGAGAGAAATGGAGCGACATGGAGAGACATGGAGCGACATGGAGAGAAATGGAGCGACATGGAGCGACATGGAGAGACATGGAGAGACATGCAGAGACATGGAGAGACTTGCAGAGACATGGAGAGACATGGAGAGAAATGGGAGTGACATGGAAAGACATGCAGAGACATGCAGAGACATGGAGAGACATGGAGAGAAATGGAGCGACATGGAGAGAAATGGAGCGACATGGAGAGACGTGGAGAGACGTGGAGAGACATACAGAGACATGGAGGGACAGGGAGAGACATGGAGAGACATGGAGCGACATGGAGAGACATGGAGCGACATGGAGAGAAATGGAGAGAAATGGAGCGACATGGAGCGACATGGAGAGACATGGAGAGAAATGGGGAGACATGCAGAGACATGGAGAGACATGCAGAGACATGGAGAGAAATGGAGAGAAATGGAGCGACATGGAGCGACATGGAGAGACATGGAGAGAAATGGGGAGACATGCAGAGACATGGAGAGACATGCAGAGACATGGAGAAAAATGGAGATACATGCAGAGACATAGAGAGACATGGAGAGACATGGAGAGAAATGGAGAGAAATGGAGCGACATGGAGAGAAATGGAGAGACATGGAGAGACATGGAGAGACATGGAGCGACATGGAGAGACATGGAGAGACATGGAGAGAAATGGGGAGACATGCAGAGAAATGGAGAGACATGGAGAGACATGGAGCGACATGGAGAGAAATGGAGAGACATGGAGCGACATGGAGAGAAATGGAGAGACATGCAGAGACATCGAGTGACATGGAGCGACATGGAGAGAAATGGAGCGACATGGAGCGACATGGAGCGACATGGAGAGACATGCAGCGACATGGAGAGACAGGGAGAGACATACAGAGACATGGAGAGACATAGAGAGACATGCAGAGACATGGAGAGACAGGGAGAGAAATGGGGAGACATGGAGAGAAATGGAGCGACATGGAAAGACATGCAGAGACATGGAGAGACATGGAGAGAAATGGAGCGACATGGAAAGACATGCAGAGACATGGAGAGACATGGAGAGAAATGGAGCGACATGGAGAGAAATGGAGCGACATGGAGCGACATGGAGAGAAATGGAGAGACATGCAGAGACATGGAGAGACGTGGAGAGACATGCAGAGACATGGAGAGACATGCAGAGACATGGAGAGACATGGAGAGAAATGGAGCGACATGGAGAGAATTGGAGCGACATGGAGAGACGTGGGGAGACATGCAGAGACATGGAGAGACGTGGGAGAGACATGCAGAGACATGGAGAGACATGCAGAGACATGGAGAGACATGGAGAGACATGGAGTGACATGGAAAGACATGCAGAGACATGGAGAGACATGGAGAGAAATGGAGCGACATGGAGAGAAATGGAGCGACATGGAGAGACGTGGGGAGACATGCAGAGACATGGAGAGAAATTGAGCAACATGGAGAGAAATTGAGCGACATGGAGAGAAATTGAGCGACATGGAGCGACATGGAGAGAAATTGAGCGACATGGAGAGAAATGGAGAGACATGGAGAGAAATGGAGAGACTTGCAGAGAAATGGAGCAACATGGAGAGACATGCAGAGAAATGGAGAGACATGGAGAGAAATGGAGCGACATGGAAAGACATGCAGAGACATGGAGAGACAGTGAGAGACATGGAGAGACATGGAGAGACATGGAGCGGCATGGAGAGAAATGGAGTGACATGGAGAGACATGGAGCGACATGGAGAGAAATGGAGAGAAATGGAGCGATATGGAGAGAAATGGAGAGACATGTAGAGAAATTGAGATACATGCAGAGACATAGAGAGACATGGAGAGACATGGAGAGAAATGGAGCGACATGGAGAGAAATGGAGAGACATGGAGAGACATGGAGCGACATGGAGAGAAATGGGGAGACATGCAGAGACATGGAGAGACATGGAGCGACATGGAGCGACATGGAGAGACATGGAGCGACATGGAGAGACATGGGGAGACATGCAGAGACATGGAGCGACATGGAGAGAAATGGAGCGACATGGAGAGACATGGAGAGAAATGGAGAGACATGCAGAGACAATGAGTGACATGGAGGGACATGGAGAGAAATGGAGCGACATGGAGCGACATGGAGAGACATGGAGAGACATGCAGAGACATGGAGAGACAAGGAGAGACATGCAGAGACATGGAGAGACATGGAGAGACATGCAGAGACATGGAGAGACAGGGAGAGAAATGGAGAGACATGGAGAGACATGGAGCGACATGGAGAGACATGGAGAGAAATGGAGCGACATGGAAAGACATGCAGAGACATGGAGAGACATGGAGAGACATGCAGAGACATGCAGAGACATGGAGTGACATGGAGGGACATGGAGAGAAATGGAGCGACATGGAGCGACATGGAGAGACAAGGAGAGACAAGGAGAGACATGCAGAGACATGGAGAGACATGGAGAGACATGCAGAGACATGGAGAGACAGGGAGAGAAATGGAGAGAAATGGAGAGACATGGAGCGACATGGAGAGACATGCAGAGACATGGAGAGACATGGAGAGAAATGGAGCGACATGGAAAGACATGCAGAGACATGGAGAGACATGGAGAGAAATGGAGCGACATGGAGAGAAATGGAGAGACATGGAGCGACATGTAGAGACATGGAGCGACATGGAGAGACATGGAGAGACATGGAGAGAAATGGAGAGACATGGAGAGAAATGGAGCAACATGGAGAGACATGCAGAGAAATGGAGCGACATGGAAAGACATGCAGAGACATGGAGAGACATGGAGAGAAATGGAGCGACATAGAGAGAAATGGAATGACATGGAGCGACATGGAGAGACATGGAGAGGCATGGAGAGACATGGAGCGACATGGAGCGACAGGGAGAGAAATGGAGAGACATGGAGCAACATGGAGAGACATGGAGTGACAGAGCGACATGGAGAGAAATGGAGCGACATGGAGAGACGTGGAGAGACATGCAGAGACATGGAGAGACATGCAGAGACATGGAGAGACAGGGAGAGACATGGAGAGACATGGAGAGACATGGAGAGAAATGGAGCGACATGGAGAGACATGGAGAGAAATGGAGCGACATTGAGCGACATGGAGAGACATGGAGAGAAATGGAGCGACATTGAGAGACATGGAGAGACATGGAGAGACATGGAGAGAAATGGAGAGACATGGAGAGAAATGGAGAGAGGGAGGGGGGGGGAACAAAGAAGACAGAATTACCCAGTTTGTGTTCTAAATACTTGATAAGATGAGTTAACTACGCATAATTAAGTATTAAACACTGTCTCTCAAGGTAGTCTGTCATTGGTCATTCCCAGTCCATACCGGCTTGGCAGGCCTGGACTCTGATGTGGTACTGGGTGTAGGGGTCTAACCCAGACACACTGAGGTTCTGTTCCCGTCCCACCGTACGCATCACAGACCTGGCACTTCCTGGATTCAACAGGATGTTGTAGTATAGAGGAAGACTGGTGTTGAACACACCTGAGAGAGGGAGAGTGAGAGAACGAGAGAGAGACAGTGAGTGAGAGAGAATGAGAGATAGAGCGAGGGGGGAGAGAGAAAGAGAACGTGACAGAGGATGAGAGAGAGAATGAGAGCAAGAGAGGGAGAGAATGTGAGAGAGAACGAGAGAGAGCATTCTTACTTTGTATTCCCATGACATCTCTCCTGTGTTTTGAATGCAATGTGGCTAGCTAGCAAAGTAACTCACAGATAAATATTGAGATGTGGTTCTCTATTAGAAAGGCCCTACATGCAAAACACAGTTTGTGCGATGGGAGACTAATAAACCAGGGTGTGCTGGTTCTGTTCCATTGATCAATGCTCTCTGATTTATCCTGCCTTTGGCCACGGACGCTCCCACGCGCTGGATTTACTACGGCATTGTGGGTAATTTAGTAGGATCTGAACATGTTCAGATGGTCAAGGGGACAGTGCATCACAGAGAGACTGGTATTGATGTGCACAGAGAGACAATGAACAGTCAGGACCAAGACATAACTGTCTGTATGCAGAGAGGTGGGAGGAGATATGGGAGGTCAGGGCAGGATGCATCACCTATCACCCTCTGTGTACCTATTCTTTATAAGGATCCTCAATACGTTTATTTATGCGTGTGTGGTTGTGTGTGCATCTGTGACTGTTTGGATGTGTGTGTATGCGGGCTTTGACTATGATTGTCTGCCTGAAGTAATCCATCTATAAATATTATCTTCTCATTATGTGTGTTTACTATGAGAGGGGCCTGAAATAGCTCACAGACATATCCATAGGCAGGCTATTCTAGAGTCATTACAGGTTGATTCTAAAAGAGGGGAAGTATTGTCTGATCTCTCACGCTTGGTTAGGCTGCTGGACCCAGGGTTTGGAGTGTGTGTGTGTGTCTGTACATGCATGTGTGATTATTTGCGTGCGTTTAAGCATGTGCGTGTATGGGTGTGTGTGTGGAGGGGTAATTATGTGCGGGGGTAATGTGTGTGTGTGTGCATGTGGAGGGGGGGTAATTATGTGCAGGGGTAATGTGTGTGTGTGTGTGGAGGGGGGGGTAATGTGTGTGTGTGTGTGGAGGGGGGGTAATGTGTGTGTGTGTGTGTGTGCATGTGGAGGGGGGGGTAATTATGTGCAGGGGTAATGTGTGTGTGTGTGCATGTGGAGGGGGGGTAATTATGTGCGGGGGTAATGTGTGTGTGTGTGCATGTGGAGGGGGGGTAATTATGTGCAGGGGTAATGTGTGTGTGTGTGTGGAGGGGGGGGTAATGTGTGTGTGTGTGTGTGGAGGGGGGGTAATGTGTGTGTGTGTGTGTGCATGTGGAGGGGGGGTAATTATGTGCAGGGGTAATGTGTGTGTGTGGAGGGGGGGTAATGTGTGTGTGTGTGTGTGTGTGTGTGGAGGAGGGGTAATTATGTGCGGGGGTAATGTGTGTGTGTGTGTGGAGGGGGGGTAATGTGTGTGTGTGTGTGACAGATCGCTACTGAAGGGTCTCTCCTGGCTGCTGTGGCTGCCATTACCCCTGATCAGGCTCTGTGTGGAGTTGAAAGTGGGGAAGTGTAACGCTGCTGATTAGTTATAAATAATAGAACTTAAGGAGAGCTCCCATTGAACCTCTGAGGCAGCCTGGCACAGATCAAAGCACTAATACGGGCAAGGTGTGTGTGTGTGTCTCAGCAGAAGGCTACATCTGCTGAGGGAGAAAGCTATGAGGAAAGGTGAATAATTTAAATGTTTCATTTGTTAAGATAATCAGGCCATTCTCAATGCATCCTGGAACTCATGAATGTTGAATGACCTATCTGCCTATAGTTGGTGTGAATTATGGAAAGGTACCTCTGATGGGAATATGAACAAATTGTGTGTCTGTGTGTGCGTGTGTGTTTGTGTGTGTGTGTGCGGAGGCAGAGACTAGTGGATTAGGGACATGAGACCGAGGTCACAAACAGCCTTATTGAGAGGTTGGGTCACATTTCTTTTGTCATAGCCATGTTACATAAAGCGTATAAGAGCCTACAGGACCCGAGCCACTACCCATTGGTGGACCACTGCATTAGGGAAGTCTTTCCCACATCATAGGTGAGGGAAGCCTGACTCCAGTCCAGATAAAATCTACTTCAGCCAACTCCTGAATATTGCTGTCATGCCAGTCGTATATGGCATGACAATGAACCAACATGCCAGTGACCTGGCTGAAACACATACACATTTGGGCAACCAGATAAGGGGAGTAGCGGGTAGACAGAGAGGGGGGTAGTCACTGACCTGGGGGTGTCCAGGAGACGAAGAGAGAGCGGGGGGCCAAACACGGTGACGTTATGAGGGGGCGGGACTCCCAGAGGGGAGGAGACTGGTGTCTGGACGACGTACCTGCTACTCAAACCACTACCGCCCCCGGTACTGGCCTCAAACACATACACATACCTGAGGGGGAGGAAGGGAGAGAGTCTGTAGTGTTACACGATGGGAAAACACAGAGACACACACAGAGACACACATACAGACATATCCACAGAGAAGCGGTCCAACACTTTTTTTATATATATATTATATACTGTAAACTGAGTGAACAAAACATTAAGGACACCTACCATTTTGCCCTCAGAACAGCCTCAATTCATTGGGGCATGGACTCTACAAAGAGTGGAAAGCGTTCCACAGGGATGCTGGCCTATGTTGACTTCAATGCTTGGCACCTACTATAATACCCTGTTCAAAGGCACTAAAATCTTTTGTCTTGCCATTTTACCCCTATGAATGGCACATACAGTGGGGAGAACAAGTATTTGATACACTGCCAATTTGCAGGTTTTCCTACTTACCAAGCATGTAGAGGTCTGTAATTTTTTATCATAGGTACAGTTCAACTGTGAGAGACGGAATCTAAAACAAAAATCCAGAAAATCACATTGTATGATTTTAGAGTAATTAATTTGCATTTTATTGCATGACACAAGTAACTTAATATTTGGTACAGAAACCTTTGTTTGCAATTACAGAGATCATACGTTTCCTGTAGTTCTTGATCACTGTCACGCCCTGGTCTTAGTATTTTGTGTTTTCTTTATTATTTTGGTCAGGCCAGGGTGTGACATGGGTTATTTATGTGGTGTGTTTTGTGTTGGGGTTTTTGTAGGTAAATGGGATTGTGGTTAGTGGGGTTGTCTAGATAAGTCTATAGTTGCCTGGAGTGGTTCTCAATCAGAGGCAGGTGGTTATCGTTGTCTCTGATTGGGAACCATATTTAGGCAGCCATATTCTTTGAGTGTTTCGTGGGTGATTGTTCCTGTCTCTGTGTTAGTTTGCACCAGAATAGGTTGTTTAGGTTTTCACGTTACTTTTATTGTTTTGTTCGTGTTTATCTTTTATTAAACATGTATCGAAATAACCACGCTGCATTTTGGTCCGCCTCTCCTTCACTGGAAGAAAACCTTAACAACCAGGTTTGCACACACTGCAGCAGGGATTTTGGCCCCCTCCTCCATACAGACTGTATCCAGATCCTTCAGGTTTCGGGGCTGTCACTGGGCAATACGGACTTTCAGCTCCGTCCAAAGATTTTCTATTGGGTTCAGGTTTAGAGCGTTGGACTAGTAACCGGAAGGTTGCAAGTTCAAACCCCCGAGCTGACAAGGTACAAATCTGTTGTTCTGCCCCTGAACAGGCAGTTAACCCACTGTTCCTAGGCCGTCATTGAAAATAAGAATTTGTTCTTAACGGACTTGCCTAGTTAAATAAAGGTAAAAAAAATTTTTTAAAAAAAGGTCTGGAGACTGGCTAGGCCACTCCAGGACCTTGAGATGCTTCTTACGGTGCCACTCCTTAGTTGCCATGCTGGAAGACCCAGCCACGACCCATCTTCAATGCTCTTACTGAGGGAAGGAGGTTGTTGGCCTAGATCTCGCGATACATGGCCCCATCCATCCTCCCCTCAATACGGTGCAGTCGTCCTGCACCCTTTGCAGAAAAGCATCCCCAAAGAATGATGTTTCCACCTCCATGCTTCACGGTTGGGATGGTGTTCTTGGGGTTGTACTCATCCTTCTTCTTCCTCCAAACACGGCGAGTGGAGTTTAGACCAAAAAGCTCTATTTTTGTCTCATCAGAACACATGATCTTCTCCCGTTCCTCCTCTGGATCATCCAGATGGTCATTGGCAAACTTCAGATGGGCCTGGACATGCGCTGGCTTGAGCAGGGGGACCTTGCGTGCGCTGTAGGATTTTAATCCATGATGGCGTAGTGTGTTACTAATGGTTTTCTTTGAGACTGTGGTCCCAGCTGTCTTCAGGTCATTGACCAGGTCCTTCCGTGTAGTTCTGGGCTGATCCCTCACCTTCCTCATGATCATTGATGCCCCACGAGGTGAGATCTTGCATGGAGCCCCAGACCGAGGGTGTTTGACCGTCATCTTGAACTTCTTCCATTTTCTACAGTTGTTGCCTTCTCACCAAGCTGCTTGCCTATTGTCCTGTGGCCCATCCCAGCCTTGTGCAGGTCTACAATTTTATCCCTGATGTCCTTACACAGCTCTCTGGTCTTGGCCATTGTGGAGATGTTGGAGTCTGTTTGATTGAGTGTGTGGACAGGTGTCTTTTATACAGGTAACGAGTTCAAACAGGTGCAGTTAATACAGGTAATGAGTGGAGAACAGGAGGGATTCTTAAAGAAAAACTAACAGGTCTGTGAGAGCCGGAATTCTTACTGGTTGGTAGGTGATCAAATACTTATGTCATGCAATAAAATGCAAATGAATTACTTACAAATCATACAATGTGATTTTCTGGATTTTTGTTTTAGATTCCGTCTCACAGTTGAAGTGTACCTATGATAAAAATTACAGACCTCTACATGCTTTGTACGTAGGAAAACCTGCAAAATCGGCAGTGTATGAAATACTTGTTCTCCCCACTGTATACACAATCCATGTCTCAATTGTCTTAAGGCTTAAAAATCATTCTTGAACCAGTCTCCTCTTCTTCATCTACACAGATTGAAGTGGATATAACAAGTGACATCAATAGGGGATCATGGCTTTCACCTGGTCAGTGTGATGGAAAGAGCAGGTGTTCTTAATGTTTTGTACACAGTGTATATACACCGAATAAGAATATAAACGCAACATGCCACAATTTGAAAGGTTTTACTGAGTTACAGTTCATATGAGGAAATGAGGCCCTAATCTATGGATTTCACATGACTGGGAATACAGATATGCATCTGTTGGTCACAAAAATAAGAAGGTGCGTGGATCAGAAAACCAGTCAGTATCTGGTGTGACCACTATTTGCCTCATGCAGCGTGACACATCTTGATCAGCAGGTTGATTGTGGCCTGTGGAATGTTGTCTCACTCCTCTTCAATGGCTGTGCGAAGTTGCTGGATATTGGCGGGAACTGGAACACGCTGCTGTACACGTCTAGTTAAATGCGTACCCCTGAGAGGACTATTCACCAGCTGCCCCCTTATATCCACACCATAAAGACTATCCTAATTTCCTGCATATGACTGTGCGTGCCTGTAATAATGTGATGCACTTAGAGAAGGCCTCCAAAGCCTCACACACATTCATGACATCAGAAGACATATTAGCCTTTAAAAGGCGGAGGGTCGAGGGTGTTCAGGCACACATAAGCTGTGTAAGTGGGATACATTTAACATTGAAAGCCTTTAATTCTCTATAAAGTCCACACACACACACATTAATAACTGTACATTAGCTATTGTTCCAGGCAGCTTTAAACAGGCCCATTACCAGTTACGTAGAGGGTTAGACCAGCACACTGAAACACATTAAAACCACTGATTTGTCACTCAGTCACATGTTTCATATAGATACTGCAATAATATCACACAGAGAGGAGGGAGGGAGAGAGAGAGAGAGAGAGAGAGAGAGAGAAAGAGAGGAGGAGAAGGGAGAGAGAGGGAAAGAGAGAGAGAGAGAGAGGGAAAGAGAGAGAGGGAGAGAGAGGGAAAGAGAGAGAGAGAGAGAGAGGAGGGAGAGCAAGAGAGAGAGAGAGAGAGAGAGAGGAGGGAGAGAGAGAGAGGAGGGAGAGCAAGAGAGAGGGGAAGAGAGAGAGAGAGAGTGGAGGGAGAGAGAGAGAGTGGAGGGAGAGAGAGAGAGAGAGAGAGAGGAGGGGGAGAGAGAGAGAGAGAGCGAGAGAGAGGAGGGAGAGCGAGAGAGCGAGAGAGAGAGAGGAGGGGGAGAGAGAGAGAGAGAGAGAGCGAGAGAGAGGAGGGAGAGCGAGAGAGAGAGCGAGAGAGAGAGAGGAGGGAGAGCGAGAGAGAGAGGGAGGGAGGGAGGGAGACAGTAACTATAGAGAGAGTTTATAGTAGCACAGTTCAGGGAGAAAGCAGCACTTTTCCAACGATAAAGTGAAATGTGTGAGTGTATATGTGTGTGAGTTCCCGAGGGGGCTGACTGGGGGGAGAGGTTAATACCCCAGTCATCACAGACACTTCCTTCTCTGGTGAGGTAAGTGACAGCTAATCAACATTGTCATAAATAATCAATGACCATCGAGCAGACCACTTTACACAAACGGTGCACGGCTAAATCAAGAGAAGAAAGGGAGAGAGGGAAAAAGGAAGAGAAGAGAGGGGGAATGGGAACATTTTAGAAAAGGGGAGAGGGGTTGGGACAGGAATGCCTCCTTGCAGGTTATCTGGAATTACAAAGTGTGTGTGTGTTATCAGGAGTTAGAAAAACATTTAGTCACACATGTCTCTTCTCCCAGAGGATTGGAGGTCAACAAACAGAGGGATGAGGGATGGGGAAGAGGATAAGAGGGGGGGAGGAGAGGATAGGAGGGGGGGAGGAGAGGATATGAGGGGGGGAAGAGGATAAGAGGGGGGGAGGAGAGGATAGGAGGAGGAAAAATATGTCAAATGCACAACTGTTCTTGCAAACATAAACCCTTGACTGATCTTTCGCTGTGGCATTATTGTGAGATGTGTGTATTCTCCCATACAGTAGGCACTGAACACATAGCCACTTCGCCTTCAGTTGTATTTGCCTGTCTATACAGTTCTCCTCATCATCTAGTCAATGTCAACTCCAGATAAGAGCTCTCAGACAGGGCAAAATAACTAATACATTGGAGAGCAACGTGACAGTAAATGTCATTTCAATTCAACTAAATTTAACTCAACTCAGACTGATCTCCAGCTCCACAAAGAAACTAAATTTAACTGAACTCAGAGCTCAGACTGATCTCTAGCTCCATAATGGAACAGCATTTTAACTAAACTCAGACTGATCTCTAGCTCCATAATGGAACAGAATTTTAACTAAACTCAGACTGATCTCTAGCTCCATAATGAAACAGAATTTGAACTAAACTCAGACTGATCTCTAGCTCCATAATGAAACTACATTTTAACTCAACTCAGACTGATCTCCAGCTCCATAAAGAAACTAAGAATGATGCAAGGTCTCACTATACGTTTCCTGTTAGTGTCTTTAAACTGAACCACATGCAATCTCACTAAGACTAACATTGATTAATGAAGCTTGAATAAAAATAAATGAATAAATAAAAGTGTGAGAGATGATCAGATTGAGCCTGGCGGTGTGTTGTGTGTTTGATCATGCCTGCCTCATCTGTCACACAGCAGTCAAATATTGAATCATTCAATTACACAAACACAGGTGAGACCAGAGACAAAGACAGATAGAATGAGTGAGCGTGAGAGAGAGAGAGAGAATAACATGGCTGGACTGATAGGAAAGGTTTTATTATCATGACCCTGACACACAGAGCAGACATCATAGTGGAGGGCATCCTGACACACAGAGCAGACATCATAGTGGAGGGCATCCTGACACACAGAGCAGACATCATAGTGGAGGGCATCCTGACACACTGAGCAGACATCATAGTGGAGGGCATCCTGATACACTGAGCAGACATCATAGTGGAGGGCATCCTGACACAGAGCAGACATCATAGTGGAAGGCATCCTGACACAGAGCAGACATCATAGTCCTGACACACAGAGCAGACATCATAGTGGAGGGCATCCTGACACACTGAGCAGACATCATAGTGGAGGGCATCCTGACACACTGAGCAGACATCATAGTGGAGGGCATCCTGATACACTGAGCAGACATCACAGTGGAGGGCATCCTGATACACTGAGCAGACATCATAGTGGAGGGCATCCTGACACACAGAGCAGACATCATAGTGGAGGGCATCCTGACACACAGAGCAGACATCACAGTGGAGGGCATCCTGACACACTGAGCAGACATCATAGTGGAGGGCATCCTGATACACTGAGCAAACATCATAGTGGAGGGCATCCTGACACACAGAGCAGACATCACAGTGGAGGGCATCCTGACACACTGAGCAGACATCATAGTGGAGGGCATCCTGATACACTGAGCAGACATCATAGTGGAGGGCATCCTGACTGTGACGTAGAAGTCCGTCACTGGCCGCGGGCAGCATTTGGTTCTTTAACGCACACACATATTCATCACTCCTCCCTGCGCCATTATACCATAAGTTAACAATGTGGGTCGACACACAATTTAACTTCTGTCTTGGTGCATGCATTTCATACTTATCAATGTTGTGGATGAGCGCATTGTTTGTTTGTTCTGTTCCTCTCTCTCCATCTCTGTAGCTTCTGGGTATGCTGGAAAAGGACCCGAGCTAAGGGAATTGGGTTGGCTTTATAGTGCCTGTCCCAAATGGCTCATTAATGCATATGGGCATATTGAAAGATATTGTCAGTAGTGATGTAATGTTGTAAATGTTATGTTGTGATATTGTTTAAAACCGTGTTGCAATGTATATCCTTTAGTATGTTTAGTTCATGGAAAATGTAGGTTTGTATTGTTAATTGATTAATTAATTAGGGTTAATTGTTCTGAGGGGAGGGGCTAGCCCTACAAAAGGAGCCTCTCTCCAGTCTCTAAGGGGGATTTTTTGGATTGAGCTGTGGATGGGGCAGCATTGTTGTTAAGCTGTCCCATAAGGTAGACGTTGATGGCAGTACTGTTGTTTTCTGTTCCGGAATCACTTGTAAATAAACACCTTTGCACAGAAGAACTTTTGCGGTTCCGCCATCTTTTTATTTTTATAGAGGTTAGGATATCCAGTTTAGCCATCTGGCCTACTCTACGTGACATATGGTGGCAGTGGTGGGATGGCGTACCGCAAATCAGTGAATTCCAACAAGAGAGGTAAAGGAATGCGTACAGGATTGCGTTCTCAGCAACAGCATCAACTGTCAGAAAAGGTACCTGAAGTTGAACCGGGGTGGAATACCATGGAATCGTCTGGTGAAGAAGAGGTCAAGTATGAGAAACTAGGAGCCCGACCGCGGGGCCAAAGACAACCAGAACTGGGTGAGCTGCTGACTGAAGGAGCAGTTGGGGGACCAGAACCACACCCAACCATGGTAACCCTTTTTCAGCAACTTTTCACCTGCCTTGAGAGGAGGGACGAAGACCTCAAGCAGGAGTTACGTGGCCTACGCCAATCTATCCTCACAGCTCCCCACCAGGCGGAACTCGTCAGTGAGAGCCCAAGATTGGGTCTTCCAACACCAGGACGACAAAGGCTCGATGCAGCAGGGACTTCAACTCCACAGCAGGCACCCCAAGCAGTAATGAGGCCAGCACCAGGAGACCAGTCCAGCACTGTTAACGTCCATCTTCCAGCATTCCTGAGGAAGGAGCCAAAGATGCCCTCATACCAGCAGGGGGAGGACATTGAAAACTACCTGCTGAGGTTTGAGCGCATGGCTAAGACGTGGCAGTGGCCTGAGGTAGAGTGGGCCTGCAGGCTTGTCCCATTGCTCACGGGCAAGGCCTTAGAGGCTTACACAGCAATGGATGAGGGGCTGGCCAATGTCTACAAGGGCTTGAAGGAAGCGCTGCTGGTGAAGTTTGACATCTCACCGGAAACCTACCGTCAACGCTTCAGAGCTGCATCAACGCCATCGGGTGAGTCGCCGACAGAGACGTACCACCGCCTCAAGGGTCTCTACCGACGATGGGTTCGACCGGGGGAGAAGACACAGGACGAAATCGGGGAGGTCATCATCCTCGAGCAACTTCTACAAGTTCTACCACACGACATTCGAACCTGGGTCCGAGAGCACGAGCCCAAGGACGGGCTTATGGCGGCCAAGCTTGCACTGCAGTATCTTAATGCACGTAAAGGGGGCCCACCACAACCTGCAGCACCCGCTCCAAGGAGTCTCAGAGACACAAGGGACATCAGAAACGCCAGAGATGGTGGAGGTAACTCTGGGGGTTATGTGTCTGGGAGGGAGGTAAGGGATCATGCAGTTCGCTCTGATGGGAGGGGTCTGACCTGTTTTTACTGCCGGCAGCAGGGGCACAAAGCTTCAATGTGTCCGCTACGTAAATCCAAGCTCTCAGGTTACTGTTATGTACCCAGAGAGGGGAATGGTGTTCAGAATAGACAGACTCGGGAAGGGTCATGCTTGGTACCTGTAAAAGTGAATGGTAAAAGTCTTACTGCAATGATTGACACCGGCAGTTCCCTGTCATTGATCAGAAAAGGTAATGTACCTGTTAATGACATTGATTATGGTCATCAGACACTGATCCAATGTGTCCATGGTGACCAGTCACAGCAGCCCACAGCTGAGCTCACAGTTGAGATTCAGGGTCAGAAATACCTCCTCAAAGTTGGGGTAATGGAGAAGCTACCTTTTGAGATGATTTTGGGGAGGGATGTGCCTGTACTCTCTGATCTGTTGGGAAGTGTGGGGGGTCAGCTATATGAGCAGTCAGTTTGCCAGTCTGATGTTCAGATGGCATGTTCAGTTGTCACTCGTGCCCAGGCCAAAGCTGGTTTACAACCTCTGCCTGACTTGTGTGATAGTCTGTGCGAGGGGGGAACCAAAGGGCCCAGAAAGTCACGCCGCCAGCGGCGTCTTGAGAAGTATGTGGGAACCCCTGTACCTGTTGCTGATGTGTCTGGGTTAGAGGTGCAATGGGATGTTCCACAAAATTTTGCTACACTGCAGAATTCTGACGCAACCTTGAAATGTTTGTTTGACAAGGCCTTAGCTGGGGACAGTCAATCTTCATGTGGGGGGATTTACACAGTAGACAACCACATACTCTACCTTGGGTCAGAGGCAGATAGCAGGAAGTTGGTGGTGCCATCTACCTGTAGACCACTTGTTCTCAACCTTGCACATACAGTTCCATGGGCAGGCCATCTAGGGCAACATAAGACCTATCTTAGGCTAGGCTCCCGTTTCTTTTGGCCCTCCATGTATACTGATGTACAAAAATACTGCAAATCATGCCCCACGTGCCAGAAAACCAGTGCTGTCCGTAGGTCTGAACGGGCTCCTCTATGTTCACTGCCAGTTATCTCTACCCCATTCAAGAGAATTGCAATGGACATTGTTGGACCCTTGGAGAAGAGTAGTGCAGGTTACAAGTATATATTGGTGATCTGTGACTATGCCACCCGGTTCCCAGAAGCCTTCCCACTCCGTTCCATAACCACTCCAAAGATAATCAGTGCTCTTGTTCAGCTCTTCTCTCGTGTAGGAATCCCAGATGAAATCCTGACGGACCAAGGGACAAACTTCACCTCGCGACTGATGGTTCAACTCCACCGACAGCTGGGCATTAAAGGCTTGAGGACTACTCCCTACCATCCCCAAACGGATGGGCTCGTAGAGAGATTCAATCAAACGCTCAAGAACATGCTGAGGAAGTTTGTGGCTGACACTGGTAAAGACTGGGATAAGTGGTTACCCTTTCTGCTTTTTGCTTACAGGGAGGTGCCTCAGGCATCGACAGGTTTCTCGCCATTCGAACTCCTCTATGGATGGCCAGTGCAAGGACCACTGGACCTGCTGAAGAAGTGCTGGGAAGGTTCCCCAGTAGCTACCTCAGGACAGGGGATTGTCCAGTATGTCCTCCAGATGCGAGACAGGTTGGAACGGTACCGAGAGGAAGCTAGAGCAAACCTTCAGCAAGCCCAGAAGGCCCAGAAGAGAGGCTATGACCAGCACGCTCGCCACAGAGAGTTTGAGCCAGGACAGAAAGTCCTGCTCCTCCTTCCCTCGTCTACCAGCAAGCTCCTTGCGCAATGGCAAGGACCGTACCTAATCGGGAGGAAGATGGGCCCGGTGACCTACGAGGTGCTGCACCCGGACAAGGGTAAGAAGAAGCAAACCTACCATGTGAACCTTCTCAAGGCCTGGGAGGAGAAAGAGGAACTCTCCAAAGGAAAGTCCTTTCTGGTCCGCAGAGTAGAAGAGGATGAGTCGGATGGGGTCACAGAGGCATGGAAAGAACGAGCAGAAGTCATACTGGCTCACCTGGAAGAAGACAAGCAAGATGAGCTGAAGCAGCTGTTTGGCAAGTATCCGGCCCTCTTCAGTCAGAGACCAGGAAGAACCAAAGTCCTGGAACACGTCATTCGTTTGAAACCTGGCCAGAACCCTGTCCGCCAGCATCCTTACCGTGTGCCTGAGAGGCTGGTGGTAGCCCTCAAGGAAGAGGTCCACACCATGATAGAGATGGATGTTGTCGAGCCATCTTCAAGTGAATGGAGCAGCCCTATTGTCATTGTCCCAAAGAAGGATGGCTCTTTGCGCGTCTGCATGGACTTCCGTAAGGTGAATGCCATCTCCCAGTTTGATGCTTATCCCATGCCCCGCATTGACGACTTACTGGAGAGAATAGGTAGAGCTCATTACATCACCACATTGGATCTCTGCAAAGGGTACTGGCAGGTGCCCCTGGATGAACAATCCAAGGCCTACACTGCATTCCGGACGCCAATGGGCCTGTTCCAGTTCAAGGTCATGCCGTTTGGCCTTCATGGGGCCCCTGCGACTTTCCAGAGGCTGATGGACAAGGTCCTCCAGGACTGTGACGATTACTGTGCTGCTTACTTGGACGACGTGGTGATCTACAGCCACTCCTGGGAGGAGCACATACAGCATCTTAGCAGCGTCCTGGGGAAGATCCATGAAGCAGGCCTCACGCTTAACCTCCTGAAGTGTGAGTGGGCGAAACAGGAGACAAAGTACCTGGGTTACCAGCTGGGTAAGGGTGAAGTTCGGCCTCAGGTGGAGAAAGTGGAGTCCATCAGGAATAGCCCTCAACCCAGAACCAAGACACAGGTGAAGTCCTTCCTAGGTCTGGCAGGGTGGTACCGGAGATTCATTCCACAGTTTTCGACCATCGCTGTCCCTCTGACCAACCTCACTTCGAAGGGGGCCAGCAACCCTGTGAAGTGGACTGAGGAGTGTGAGGAAGCCTTCATGACACTAAAAAAACGACTGTTCTCATTCCCTGTTCTCCAGACCCCTGATTTTAAGAAGAGATTTCTCGTGCAGGTGGACGCTTCGGCTGTAGGAATTGGAGCTGTACTGGCCCAAGGGGAGCCAGGAGAAGAGCTTCCTGTGCTGTACCTGAGTCGGAAGCTGTTGCCCAGGGAAACCAGGTATTCTACAATCGAAAAGGAGTGCCTGGCTATAAAGTGGGCCCTAGATAGCCTCCGTTACTACCTTCTTGGGAGGGAATTTGACCTGCACACGGACCACAGAGCACTGACCTGGATCCAGACCATGAAGGACCGGAATTCTCGTGTGACCAGGTGGTATCTGGAGCTCCAGCCCTTCAGGTTCTGTGTCCGTCACAAGGCAGGAAAAGAGAACGTTACTGCGGACTACCTATCAAGGCTCCCGAACATGGTCGCTTCAGGAGAGGAGGAAGGTAATGTGACGTAGAAGTCCGTCACTGGCCGCGGGCAGCATTTGGTTCTTTAACGCACACACATATTCATCACTCCTCCCTGCGCCATTATACCATAAGTTAACAATGTGGGTCGACACACAATTTAACTTCTGTCTTGGTGCATGCATTTCATACTTATCAATGTTGTGGATGAGCGCATTGTTTGTTTGTTCTGTTCCTCTCTCTCCATCTCTGTAGCTTCTGGGTATGCTGGAAAAGGACCCGAGCTAAGGGAATTGGGTTGGCTTTATAGTGCCTGTCCCAAATGGCTCATTAATGCATATGGGCATATTGAAAGATATTGTCAGTAGTGATGTAATGTTGTAAATGTTATGTTGTGATATTGTTTAAAACCGTGTTGCAATGTATATCCTTTAGTATGTTTAGTTCATGGAAAATGTAGGTTTGTATTGTTAATTGATTAATTAATTAGGGTTAATTGTTCTGAGGGGAGGGGCTAGCCCTACAAAAGGAGCCTCTCTCCAGTCTCTAAGGGGGATTTTTTGGATTGAGCTGTGGATGGGGCAGCATTGTTGTTAAGCTGTCCCATAAGGTAGACGTTGATGGCAGTACTGTTGTTTTCTGTTCCGGAATCACTTGTAAATAAACACCTTTGCACAGAAGAACTTTTGCGGTTCCGCCATCTTTTTATTTTTATAGAGGTTAGGATATCCAGTTTAGCCATCTGGCCTACTCTACGTGACACTGACACAGAGCAGACATCATAGTGGAGGGCATCCTGACACACTGAGCAGACATCATAGTGGAGGGCATCCTGACACACTGAGCAGACATCATAGTGGAGGGCATCCTGACACACTGAGCAGACATCATAGTGGAGGGCATCCTGCCACAGAGCAGACATCATAGTGGAGGGCATCCTGACACACTGAGCAGACATCATAGTGGAGGGCATCCTGATACACTGAGCAGACATCATAGTGGAGGGCATCCTGATACACTGAGCAGACATCACAGTGGAGGACATTCATATCCATATACTTTCAGCTGGATTGGAGCTCTACAGTGTTTTTGTGTATTACTAAGACACAACAATACAACAGTGATAACCCTAGTCAGTAGCTTTTATCTGCTTTGGTGGTTAGATGGGAATGGACAAGGGAGGAGGAAGTTGGCTTTAGTCAGTCATGGTTAGGGGGTTCATGAGTTGTTAGGTTTGTGCAGTTGCTATACCTGAGCTATAGATGTGTGTGTGTGTAAATGTGTAGATGTGTGTGTGTAAATGTGTAGATGTGTGTGTTCCAATACCTGGTGTTGGGCTGCAGTTGTGTGTCCGTGTAGTTGTTATCCTGGCTGTCTCCAGCAAACACAGTCAAACCGCCTCGGAGTAGACGGTAGCTGGCCACATGTCCGTTAGGCTGTAAGGGCTGGTCCCAGTACAGCTCTACTGCTGTAGAGTTTACCACCACATGTCTAGGGCTGGACCACACTCCTAGACACAGGGAGAGAGGGAGAGAAGGAGAGAGGGGGGGGGAGAAAGAAAGAAAGAGAGAGAGAGGCGGAGAGAGGTAGAGAGAGAGAGAGGGGGGGAGAGATATATAGAGAGAGGGAGAGAGAGAGTGGAGAGAGTGTGAGAGAGAGGGGGAGAAGGGGAGAGAGGGAGAAAGAGAGAAGGGAGAGAGAGAGAGAGAGGGGGGGGGAGAGGTGGAGGGAGAGAAAGAGAGAGGGAGAGAGAGGGAGAGAGAGGGGTAAAGAGAGAGAGAGAGAATGTTTTATGATGTAACATTAACAAATCTAAAACAAACAAAAATGGAAACTGAAAATGTTTATTGTTGTGTGTGTGAGTGTGTATGTGAGTGTGTGTACCTGTGGGAGCATCTTGCAGAGTGCGTCCTGTAGATGGCTGACTAGCTCCACAGCCCACCGCTGTACAGGCCACCAACACAAAGCTGTAGTCAGAGTGAGGCTGCAGACCTGAAACACACACACACACCGTTACAAACAGACTTACACACCTATACTGTACACACGTTCAAAGACACTTACTTGAGCGAAACAGAAGAGAAGACCGTGATAGAAATGAGACAGAAAGAAGAGATGGAAGAGAGACAGAGACAGAAAGGAGAGATGGCCTGAGAGACAGAGACAGAAAGGAGATATGGGAAGAGAGACAGAGACAGAAAGGAGAGATGGGAAGAGAGACAGAGACAGAAAGAAGAGATGGGAAGAGAGACAGAGACAGAAAGGAGAGATGGCCTGAGAGACAGAGACAGAAAGGAGAGATGGGAAGAGAGACAAAGACAGAAAGAAGAGATGGGAAGAGAGACAGAGACAGAAAGAAGAGATGGGAAGAGAGACAGAGACAGAAAGAAGAGATGGGAAGAGAGACAGAGACAGAAAGAAGAGATGGGAAGAGAGACAGAGACAGAAAGAAGAGATGGGAAGAGAGACAGAGACAGAAAGAAGAGATGGGAAGAGAGACAGAGACAGAAAGGAGAGATGGGAAGAGAGACAGAGACAGAAAGGAGAGATGGGAAGAGAGACAGAGACAGAAAGGAGAGATGGGAAGAGAGACAGAGACGGAAAGAAGAGATGGGAAGAGAGACAGAGACAGAAAGAAGAGATGGGAAGAGAGACAGAGACAGAAAGGAGAGATGGGAAGAGAGACAGAGACGGAAAGAAGAGATGGGAAGAGAGACAGAGACAGAAAGAAGAGATGGGAAGAGAGACAGAGACAGAAAGGAGAGATGCCTAGAGAGACAGAGACAGAAAGAAGAGATGGGAAGAGAGACAGAGACAGAAAGGAGAGATGGGAAGAGAGACAGAGACGGAAAGAAGAGATGGGAAGAGAGACAGAGACAGAAAGAAGAGATGGGAAGAGAGACAGAGACAGAAAGGAGAGATGGGAAGAGAGACAGAGACAGAAAGGAGAGATGGGAAGAGAGACAGAGACAGAAAGAAGAGATGGGAAGAGAGACAGAGACAGAAAGGAGAGATGGAAGAGAGACAGAAAGGAGAGATTGGAAGAGAGACAGAGACAGAAAGAAGAGATGGGAAGAGAGACAGAGACAGAAAGGAGAGATGGGAAGAGAGACAGAGACAGAAAGAAGAGATGGGAAGAGAGACAGAGACAGAAAGAAGAGATGGGAAGAGAGACAGAGACAGAAAGAAGAGATGGGAAGAGAGACAGAGACAGAAAGAAGAGATGGGAAGAGAGACAGAGACAGAAAGAAGAGATGGGAAGAGAGACAGAAAGAATAGATGGGAAGAGAGACAGAGACAGAAAGAAGAGATGGCCTGAGAGACAGAGACAGAAAGAAGAGATGGGAAGAGAGACAGACAGAAAGAAGAGATGGGAAGAGAGAGAGAGAGAGCGGCCTGTATACATGGCCCTATAATCTGGGCAGCCTCCCATCTCCATCTGAGTGAGGAAGGATCCATAGCGCTCCATGTTAAATTATGCATGTCTTAACTCAATAGTGATGCAACGTAAAGATGAGCGGTGACACAGGATAGGAACCACACTGTAATGACATGTGATCTATTCAAATTCTAATACCTCTGTATGCATTAAGGTTATAGCACAGCCCTGATGATTTATTGATGTACATGCTGTACATCCCTGTCTGTCACTCTGTTATGTAGATTCATTTCGATATACTCTATAGCCTTCCTCTTTAAAAGGGTCAGGGCCAAACATGTTCAAATTCAGCACAAATTAAATGAACATTTTAAATAGAATGACTTATAATATTGAATCTGATCGTGTACAATTGTTGCCTTTAAAATGATGTGATTAACAAATTAACATTAAAATATAAATGAATGTTTAGATTCTAAATTTAAGTAACTGAAGTAATAATTTTACAGCATATATTAAAATAACCAGCTCATTTAGAAATGGAGCAATATCATGTAAAAACTATTTACAATAATGACTTGATAAAACAAACTAAATGAATACATGCAGACAATAAAACGGATATATTTATTGGGTATGATGATATAAACAGAAATATAATATCTTTCTTCCATCCGTCTTTTTACAGTCATACAAATACATTGTATTGTATCATATTTCTTACTGTTGTATTGCAGTCAACAGAAGCCACTGAAACACATCAAATAGGAATCTATAGTTGAAATGCAGAAGTGACAGAGAGAACAGTGTCCCTACAGGGCCAGGCAGTGTGGTCTGCAGCAGGATAAATTTCTGCACGCCCCCCAGTCATGTTGTTTAAACGGCTTCCTTTTTTCCATCGGCCAGGCTAGTTAACATGCTACACAGCCCTCCCCACTTAACCCAACCCTAGATCAATGTTCCCACAACGTTCTGCTGGGTTTGGGTTAAATGAAGAACTCTGTCAAGCATACTAAACGCTAGGGACAGCATCAGACCGGCAACGGTAAGGCTTCACTACACAATGGAAGCAAGCATTGTGTGTGTCAGAGTGTGTATTCTAGCATTGTGTGTGTCAGAGTGTGTATTCTAGCATTGTGTGTGTCAGAGTGTGTATTCTAGCATTGTGTGTGTCAGAGTATGTATTCTAGCATTGTGTGTGTCAGAGTGTGTATTCTAGCATTGTGTGTGTCAGAGTGTGTATTCTAGCATTGTGTGTGTCAGAGTGTGTATTCTAGCATTGTGTGTGTCAGAGTGTGTATTCTAGCATTGTGTGTGTCAGAGTGTGTATTATAGCATTGTGTGTGTCAGAGTATGTATTCTAGCATTGTGTGTGTCAGAGTGTGTATTCTAGCATTGTGTGTGTCAGAGTATTTATTCTAGCATTGTGTGTGTCAGAGTGTGTATTCTAGCATTGTGTGTGTCAGAGTGTGTATTCTAGCATTGTGTGTGTCAGAGTGTGTATTCTAGCATTGTGTGTGTCAGAGTGTGTATTCTAGCATTGTGTGTGTCAGAGTGTGTATTCTAGCATTGTGTGTGTCAGAGTGTGTATTCTAGCATTGTGTGTGTCAGAGTGTGTATTCTAGCATTGTGTGTGTCAGAGTATGTATTCTAGCATTGTGTGTGTCAGAGTGTGTATTCTAGGATTGTGTGTGTCAGCGTGTGTATTCTAGCATTGTGTGTGTCAGAGTGTGTATTCTAGCATTGTGTGTGTCAGAGTATGTATTCTAGCATTGTTAACAACGTTAATGTGAAACCATTTCTTGCAATTCTGAGCAATTGTCTGTATCCATGTGTCACCAGTTCTAGGAGATGGTGAACTACACATAAAGAATATAAATATTACTCTCTACCACATCATTCAGCAATATTGTGAGTTTATGAATCTAAAAGTACATTTTTACACATATTTAATTTACTGATTAACACAATAGGAAATAAAAACGTCTGAAGTAAATAACCAAGCCGTGTAAATCTGGTCTAAATCAGAAGAAAATCAGTGTAATGTTTCATATCACTACGGTTATTCATTTATCATACATTTTTCGTCCCAAAGCTGAGACTCAATTAATGACTGTTGAACACAGGCAGCAACCCTTCATTCTGTTGTTTTTTAATGACAAATACTAAATCATTCCAGCGTGTGCCTCCCGTACCACATACACACATACAAACACACTCTATCCGTTGGATCCCCGCTCTCCTAGAACGACTTCCACACAACACCTCAAGGGGACACTGTTGCCCTGCTGAAAAGATGGCCGACGTCCCATCTAAAATAAATAAATCAAGTAAGATACAGGGAGAAAAGTTCCTTCAGTTTAACAGTCAGGCAGGCAGCCCAGGGAGTCCTGGCCAGCCCATTTGCAGTGCGGCGCTAACAGGAAGTGAAACAACGCCGTAACTGTCACCCATATTGTAGTGTCCAGTAGGGGGGAGGTGTGCGGTAATAACATGTAGAAAAGTATTTTATTGACAAGCTGCCATTCCCTGTTTGCATTAGACAATTTGAGAACATGATGACTGCACTATAGGCCCCCATGTCCCTTACCTCACATACCTGAGACGAAGAGAGAGAGAGAGAGGAACAGAAAGAGGAGAGGCTTCTTGCTTCTGTTAACTGCAAAATAACAGTAAACAATATGATACAATATAAACATCTATTTTAATGAGTGAGAAAAGAAGAATTGAAGCCATTATATTTCTGTTTATATCATCAAATGAGTAAAAGATAGTGGGAAGGAGAGCGAGAAGAACAGATAGCAGAAAGGAGCAGGAAGAGAGGTATAGATAGAGCAGAGAGAGAGAAAGAGGGACTATGTTTTCCTGCAGCATTGATAACACCTATAAATAATTAAGAGTTCACTTCCTGTCATAAGCTCCTTAATGTCCTGTTCTGTCTGTCTGTCTGTCTGTCTGTCTGTCTGTCTGTCTGTCTGTCTGTCTGTCTGTCTGTCTGTCTGTCTGTCTGTCTGTCTGTCTGTCTGTCTGTCTGTCTTGTCTGGAGAATTATGGGAGGACCCCTAACGTACTTCACCAGATCAGGTTTATACACATAAACGCACATACACGCCCTCTTCCCCACCCCTCTGCCCTTCTTCCGCTCGCATAATCTGGGATAAAACAGGGGGGAGGGGAAGGGAACAAACAGGGGGATGGGGAAAGGGAATTTGGGGGTCTCAATGCTGAGTGTCCCCTAATCCCCCTTCCCCTCTCTCTCTCTCTCTTTATCCTTTTCTCTGTGTTAAATCTGTCTCAGCAACATTGAGCAGCATCAGTCTTCCTCTGTGACCTCATCAAACACAAAGGCTACCTGTTCCAAGGTAGCAGTGGGACAAATCACAAAGGCTACCTGTTCCGAGGTAGCAGTGGGAAAAATCACAAAGGCTACCTGTTCCGAGGTAGCAGTGGGAAAATCACAAAGGCTACCTGTTCCGAGGTAGCAGTGGGAAAAATCACAAAGGCTACCTGTTCCGAGGTAGCAGTGGGAAAAATCACAAAGGCTACCTGTTCCGAGGTAGCAGTGGGAAAAATCACAAAGGCTACCTGTTCCGAGGTAGCAATGGGGGAAATCACAAAGGCTACCTGTTCCGAGGTAGCAGTGGGGAAATCACAAAGGCTACCTGTTCCGAGGTAGCAGTGGGAAAATCACAAAGGCTACCTGTTCCGAGGTAGCAGTGGGAAAAATCACCGCAGTCTCCCTAAAACTACAGATTCAATTTATCTCACTCTGTCAGCATGAAGGCAAGATTTTGTTCAGATATCCATTTAAGCCCTATTATTTAACTTATATATTTTTAACATTATATTTAGAGGTCCTGTATATCAAATAGCATAATTGAAATTAATTTAAATGATAGCCTTAATTTTGTTGACTGAATTATGTATGTAATCCTCTAAATTGTGACTACAATACTACACACGTGTGAATACTTTCTGATCAACATGTCTCTTCCTCTTCTCCAGGGTTACAATGAATTTATTACATCCCAATCTAGGCCTTGAAATATCTTCATACAAGCTAAATATCCAGCATAATGTAAACAACTTCATATAAAATACATGAACGTGAAACGGCTGGGGCATTCAGAGGAGGAAGCAGACATTAAAGAGAATGTTCTCTATTGTAATGAATGACCCAATTAAACACATGATTAATAATATAATCTATATAATTGTGAGCAATAACTCATACACACCACTGATAGCAATACTTCGATTCACATGGGATTTGGCACTTTTTTCTCCTCTCTTAATTCAACAGTGATCATTTCTATATTGTATAATAAAAGTGTGTATTTCATACTTGCCAGGTCGCAGTTGTAAATGAGAACTTGTTCTCAACTTGCCTACCTGGTTAAATAAAGGTGAAATAAATAAATAAATAAATACAAATACTTATACACGTGCAAATAAAATACTAACCTTAATACTAGCCTTAATCATAACCTTAATACTAACCTTAATACTAACCTTAATACTAACCTTAATACTAACCTTAATACTAACCTTAATACTAGCCTTAATCATAACCTTAATACTAACCTTAATACTAACCTTAATACTAACCTTAATACTAACCTTAATACTAGCCTTAATCATAACCTTAATACTAACCTTAATACTAACCTTAATACTAACCTTAATACTAACCTTAATACTAACCTTAATACTAGCCTTAATCATAACCTTAATACTAACCTTAATACTAACCTTAATACTAACCTTAATACTAGCCTTAATACTAACCGTAATACTAGCCTTAATACTAGCCTTAATCATAACCTTAATACTAACCTTAATACTAACCTTAATACTAACCTTAATACTAGCCTTAATACTAACCGTAATACTAGCCTTAATACTAGCCTTAATACTAACCTTAATACTAGCCTTAATCATAACCTTAATACTAACCGTAATACTAGCCTTAATACTAGCCTTAATACTAACCTTAATACTAACCTTAATCATAACCTTAATACTAACCGTAATACTAGCCTTAATACTAGCCTTAATACTAACCTTAATACTAACCTTAATACTAACCTTAATACTAGCCTTAATACTAGCCTTAATACTAACCTTAATACTAACCTTAATACTAACCGTAATACTAGCCTTAATACTAACCTTAATACTAACCTTAATACTAACCGTAATACTAGCCTTAATACTAACCTTAATACTAACCTTAATACTAACCTTAATACTAACCTTAATACTAACCTTAATACTAGCCTTAATACTAACCTTAATACTAACCGTAATACTAGCCTTAATACTAGCCTTAATACTAGCCTTAATACTAGCCTTAATACTAGCCTTAATACTAGCCGTAATACTAACCTTAATACTAACCTTAATACTAACCTTAATACTAACCTTAATACTAGCCTTAATCATAACCTTAATACTAACCTTAATACTAACCTTAATACTAACCTTAATACTAACCTTAATACTAACCGTAATACTAGCCTTAATACTAACCTTAATACTAACCTTAATACTAACCTAAAATACTAGCCTTAATACTAGCCTTAATACTAACCTTAATACTAACCTTAATACTAGCCTTAATACTAACCTTAATACTAGCCTTAATACTAACCTTAATACTAGCCTTAATACTAACCTTAATTGAACAACATTTCATTCCATCCTAACAATTTGAACAGATTCTTTTATTTTTTAACTGCCCATATTTTCTTTACGAAAATGAATCTCTGGATGATTTTAAAGAGATAGAATATGTCTATCATTCACATGAAGAGTGATACATTTGACTCTCGGTCTGAGCCATGTGTTCTAACATTGTGAAAGGGGAAATAAATGATGTCATATTAAACATTAAACATGAGAAGCAGGCCAATTATTTCTGCTCATATTTCATGTAAAACGTTTCTTCATCCATCTACCTCTCCCTTCTCCCGCTTGCTCTTCCTTCTCTCCGTATTACCCCTGGGGTGTCACTTTAAAACATACTAATAACTTCTGTCATTTATTTAGCTATTATTCATGACAATAACAAAGGAAAAGGACACAGAGTGTTTGTGGTACTATGCACACGGTCACACAGTGGGTGTATATGGGTGTGTGTACGTGTCACCAGTGACCTGAGGGGTATCCTGCGAATAAGGTTTAAGGATTTCGTGAGGTAACTTTGCTCAACTCTGAGTTCAACTCAGGATAACTGGTCATACGAATGTGACTCACCTTTTAGCCAGGTACATTTCTATAGCAATGAATCTTTCAGAACTAACCTACTCTGGGGCAGGCTAACTCAGGGCTAACTCCATTTACCCTGAATGAAATGACTGAGCTGCGAGCTGAGGTCTAATGCAATCAGATTCTCACCCTCATGCAAAGATTGCGTCATCATCCCCTTCATTTGAGGAAGACGACTGATTAAATATTTATTTAGTCAAATGTTTTGTTTTTGTGTGTAATTTTTTTAAATATTAAAATATATCACATTACACATTTAGTAATGACAAAATGCATTTTAAACTACACACAATATAACTATTTTGTATGACTTAATAAAACATCTACAGTGCCAGTCAAAAGTTTGGACATACCTACTCATTCCAGGGGTTTTCTTTATTTTGACTATTTTACACATTGTATATTGCAAAGCTGTCTTCAAGACAAAGGGTGACTACTTTGAAGAACATCAAATATAAAATATATTTTGATTTGTTTAACACTGTTTTGGTTACTACATGATTACATATGTGTTATTTAATAGTTTTGATGTTTTCACTATTATTATACAATGTAGAAAATAGTCAAAATAAAGAAAAACCCTTGAATGAGTCGGTGTGTCCAAACTTTTGACTGGTCCTGTATATTGATAGGAGATGGAAAAAAGGTGTTTGTGCATTGAAAATCACAGCAAAGCACACTAAAAATTACATTAACGATAAGTAACAAAATAAAGACGCCACTTTTAAAAGCCTATTTCACACCATACGCTTCTGAATTTGCAAGATAACTTTTCTTTAATTTAGATTTGTGCACAAATTAAAATGTGTCTCTGACTCGCCCACGGGTAGATGTTTCAGCGTTGTCTCAATGAAGAGTTCGGTGTTTGACATGCACTCGCAGTTACAAGCCTGCTAGAGTTAGCGCCAGGCAGACGAGCAATATCCACAGTTACAAGCCTGCTAGAGTTAGCGCCAGGCAGACGAGCAATATCCACAGTTACAAGCCTGCTAGAGTTAGCGCCAGGCAGACGAGCAATATCCACAGTTACAAGCCTGCTAGAGTTAGCGCCAGGCAGACGAGCAATATCCACAGTTACAAGCCTGCTAGAGTTAGCGCCAGGCAGACGAGCAATATCCACAGTTACAAGCCTGCTAGAGTTAGCGCCAGGCAGACGAGCAATATCCACAGTTACAAGCCTGCTAGAGTTAGTGCCAGGCAGACGAGCAATATCCACCGTCGTAGAACGGATGAAGTCTGAGCTGGAATGTGAAGCTAACTGAAGATGGTTTGCTTTAGAAAACCCTGAATAGATCTAGCTTGCTTCGTAGGATGCCCCTCTAGCAATCACACACACACACTGTTCTGAGGTTTATGTTAAGGACACACACACTCACACACTGCTCTGAGGTTTATGTTAAGGACACACACACTCACACACTGCTCAGCCCTAGGACACATAATAATACCACCCCTCTCCACAGCCACCTATTTTACATACGTTATCTAATATCACATTTGATGTTTGTCAGGTCTGTTATTGTTTTACACCGGTGCAGAGGTTACTACATCCAGTGACGTGACACAACATTTGATGTTTGTCAGGTCTGTTATTGTTTTACACTGGTGCAGAGGTTACTACATCCAGTGACGTGACACAACATTTGATGTTTGTCAGGTCTGTTATTGTTTTACACTGGTGCAGAGGTTACTACATCCAGTGACGTGACACAACATTTGATGTTTGTCAGGTCTGTTATTGTTTTACACTGGTGCAGAGGTTAGTACATCCAGTGACGTGACACAACATTTGATGTTTGTCAGGTCTGTTATTGTTTTACACTGGTGCAGAGGTTACTACATCCAGTGGCGTGACACAACATTTGATGTTTGTCAGGTCTGTTATTGTTTTACACTGGTGCAGAGGTTACTACATCCAGTGACGTGACACAACATTTGATGTTTGTCAGGTCTGTTATTGTTTTACACTGGTGCAGAGGTTACTACATCCAGTGACGTGACACAACATTTGATGTTTGTCAGGTCTGTTATTGATTTACACTGGTGCAGAGGTTACTACATCCAGTGACATGACACAACATTTGATGTTTGTCAGGTCTGTTATTGTTTTACACTGGTGCAGAGGTTAATACATCCAGTGACGTGACACAACATTTGATGTTTGTCAGGTCTGTTATTGTTTTACACTGGTGCAGAGGTTACTACATCCAGTGACGTGACACAACATTTGATGTTTGTCAGGTCTGTTATTGTTTTACACTGGTGCAGAGGTTACTACATCCAGTGACGTGACACAACATTTGATATTTGTCAGGTCTGTTATTGTTTTACACTGGTGCAGAGGTTACTACATCCAGTGACGTGACACAACATTTGATGTTTGTCAGGTCTGTTATTGTTTTACACTGGTGCAGAGGTTACTACATCCAGGGACGTGACACAACATTTGATGTTTGTCAGGTCTGTTATTGTTTTACACTGGTGCAGAGGTTACTACATCCAGTGACGTGACACAACATTTGATGTTTGTCAGGTCTGTTATTGTTTTACACTGGTGCAGAGGTTAATACATCCAGTGACGTGACACAACATTTGATGTTTGTCAGGTCTGTTATTGTTTTACACTGGTGCAGAGGTTACTACATCCAGTGACGTGACACAACATTTGATGTTTGTCAGGTCTGTTATTGTTTTACACTGGTGCAGAGGTTACTACATCCAGTGACGTGACACAACATTTGATGTTTGTCAGGTCTGTTATTGTTTTACACTGGTGCAGAGGTTAATACATCCAGTGACGTGACACAACATTTGATGTTTGTCAGGTCTGTTATTGTTTTACACTGGTGCAGAGGTTACTACATCCAGTGACGTGACACAACATTTGATGTTTGTCAGGTCTGTTATTGTTTTACACTGGTGCAGAGGTTACTACATCCAGTGACGTGACACAACATTTGATGTTTGTCAGGTCTGTTATTGTTTTACACTGGTGCAGAGGTTACTACATCCAGTGACGTGACACAACATTTGATGTTTGTCAGGTCTGTTATTGTTTTACACTGGTGCAGAGGTTAATACATCCAGTGACGTGACACAACATTTGATGTTTGTCAGGTCTGTTATTGTTTTACACTGGTGCAGAGGTTACTACATCCAGTGACGTGACACAACATTTGATGTTTGTCAGGTCTGTTATTGTTTTACACTGGTGCAGAGGTTACTACATCCAGTGACGTGTCACAACATTTGATGTTTGTCAGGTCTGTTATTGTTTTACACTGGTGCAGAGGTTACTACATCCAGTGACGTGACACAACATTTGATGTTTGTCAGGTCTGTTATTGTTTTACACTGGTGCAGAGGTTACTACATCCAGTGACGTGACACAACATTTGATGTTTGTCAGGTCTGTTATTGTTTTACACTGGTGCAGAGGTTAATACATCCAGTGACGTGACACAACATTTGATGTTTGTCAGGTCTGTTATTGTTTTACACTGGTGCAGAGGTTACTACATCCAGTGACGTGACACAACATTTGATGTTTGTCAGGTCTGTTATTGTTTTACACTGGTGCAGAGGTTACTACATCCAGTGACGTGACACAACATTTGATGTTTGTCAGGTCTGTTATTGTTTTACACTGGTGCAGAGGTTACTACATCCAGTGACGTGACACAACATTTGATGTTTGTCAGGTCTGTTATTGTTTTACACTGGTGCAGAGGTTACTACATCCAGGGACGTGACACAACATTTGATGTTTGTCAGGTCTGTTATTGTTTTACACTGGTGCAGAGGTTACTACATCCAGTGACGTGACACAACATTTGATGTTTGTCAGGTCTGTTATTGTTTTACACTGGTGCAGAGGTTACTACATCCAGTGACGTGACACAACATTTGATGTTTGTCAGGTCTGTTATTGTTTTACACTGGTGCAGAGGTTACTACATCCAGTGACGTGACACAACATTTGATGTTTGTCAGGTCTGTTATTGTTTTACACTGGTGCAGAGGTTACTACATCCAGTGACGTGACACAACATTTGATGTTTGTCAGGTCTGTTATTGTTTTACACTGGTGCAGAGGTTACTACATCCAGTGACGTGACACAACATTTGATGTTTGTCAGGTCTGTTATTGTTTTACACTGGTGCAGAGGTTACTACATCCAGTGACGTGACACAACATTTGATGTTTGTCAGGTCTGTTATTGTTTTACACTGGTGCAGAGGTTACTACATCCAGGGACGTGACACAACATTTGATGTTTGTCAGGTCTGTTATTGTTTTACACTGGTGCAGAGGTTACTACATCCAGTGCGTGACACAACATTTGATGTTTGTCAGGTCTGTTATTGTTTTACACTGGTGCAGAGGTTACTACATCCAGTGACGTGACACAACATTTGATGTTTGTCAGGTCTGTTATTGTTTTACACTGGTGCAGAGGTTACTACATCCAGTGACGTGACACAACATTTGCATCGAAATACAACAGATTATTTAATTAAAAAATATGAATGGGAAATGTATGGTTTGTTTTAGTAATGTCACCAATAGGGCGGCAGGTAGCCTAGTGGTTAGAGCGCTTGGCCAGTAACCGAAAGGTTGCTAGATTGAATCCCTGAGCTGACAAAGCAGTTAACCCACTGTTCCTAGGCCGTCAATGAAAATAAGAATTTGTTCTTAACTGACTTGCCTAGTTAAATAACAAAATGTATATAAAAAAATAGGATAATATTGGAAGGATGAGAGACATGTAAAGACAAGACAGGAGAGACAGACAAAGAGACAAGAGAAGAAGAGTACAAGAAGGAAAAGGAAGAGAGGTGGACAAATAAAAAGACAGACAGAGAGATGTAGACAGGATGTCGTCTAGAGGGAGAAAGACAGACAGACAGATGTAGACAGGATGTCGTCTAGAGGGAGAAAACAGACAGAGAGATGTAGACAGGATGTCGTCTAGAGGGAGAAAGACAGACAGAGATGTAGACAGGATGTCGTCTAGAGGGAGAAAGACAGACAGAGAGATGTAGACAGGATGTCGTCTAGAGGGAGAAAGACAGACAGAGATGTAGACAGGATGTCGTCTAGAGGGAGAAAGACAGACAGAGATGTAGACAGGATGTCGTCTAGAGGGAGAAAGACAGACAGAGAGATGTAGACAGGATGTCGTCTAGAGGGAGAAAGACAGACAGAGATGTAGACAGGATGTCGTCTAAAGGGAGAAAGACAGACAGAGATGTAGACAGGATGTCGTCTAGAGGGAGAAACACAGACGGAGACGTAGACAGGATGTCGTCTAGAGGGAGAAAGACAGACAGAGATGTAGACAGGATGTCGTCTAGAGAGAAAGAGAGATGTAGACAGGATGTTGTCTAGAGAGAGAAAGACAGACAGAGATGTAGACAGGATGTCGTCTAGAGGGAGAGAGACAGACAAGGATGTAGACAGGATGTCGTCTAGAGAGAGAGAGAGATGTAGACAGGATGTCGTCTAGAGAGAGAAAGACAGACAGAGATGTAGACAGGATGTCGTCTAGAGAGAGAGAGAGATTGGGCTGATGAGACAGACAGAGATGTAGACAGGATGTCGTCTAGAGAGAGAGACAGCCAGAGATGTAGACAGGATGTCGTCTAGAGAGAGAAAGACAGACAGAGATGTAGACAGGATGTCGTCTAGAGGGAGAGAGATTGGGCTGATGAGACAGACAGGGATGTAGACAGGATGTCGTCTAGAGAGAGAGAGATTGGGCTGATGAGACAGACAGAGATGTAGACAGGATGTCATCTAGAGGGAGAGAGATTGGGCTGATGAGACAGACAGGGATGTAGACAGGATGTCGTCTAGAGGGAGAGAGATTGGGCGGATGAGACAGACAGAGATGTAGACAGGATGTCGTCTCGAGAGAGAGAGAGATTGGCTGATGAGACAGACAGGGTTTCCCGGTCGCTCGCTGAGGGACAGTGGCGTCTCTGGGAGTTGTAACACTTCTCCACCACCAATCTCAGTGCTTGCACATCACGGCACCACTAAACACACACACTCTCATATCCACACCCTGGCATACTGGCCTAAAACCGCACCGGGACTGCCTGGCATAAGCCACTCGCCAGCCCTTAAACATGCACAGCATCTACACTCTCAACGCCACACACACAAGACAAACTCAATGGTCTTGCTATTGCCAGCTTTGCCAAATCCTGACACAAACACACACAGTGACCAGCTTTGGCAAATCCTGGTCTTATCCCAGTGCTCTCAGCATTCTCTGTGGAGTGTTACTGGGAAATATCTCCAGAAAGCAGAGCGTTCCAGAGGAGAGGCCGGAACTCCCCAAACTCCTGACTGCTCTCAGGATTAACCAGGGAAACCAGTGAGCTTCCAAATTGCCCCCTTATATCCCAAACTCCTGACTGCTCTCAGGATTAACCAGGGAAACCAGTGAGCTTCCAAATTGACCCTTATATCCCAAACTCCTGACTGCTCTCAGGATTAACCAGGGAAACCAGTGAGCTTCCAAATTGACCCTTATATCCCAAACTCCTGACTGCTCTCAGGATTAACCAGGGAAACCAGTGAGCTTCCAAACTGCCCCCTTATATCCCAAACTCCTGACTGCTCTCAGGATTAACCAGGGAAACCAGTGAGCTTCCAAACTGCCCCCCTAGACTGGCTAGGCCACTCCAGGACCTTGAAATGCTTCTTACGAAGCCACCCCTTCGTTGCCCGGGCGGTGTGTTTGGGATCATTGTCATGCTGAAAGACCCAGCCACGTTTCATCTTCAATGCCCTTGCTGATAGAAGGAGGTTTTCACTCAAAATCTCACGATACATGGCCCCATTCATTCTTTCCTTTACACAGTCGTCCTGGTCCCTTTGCAGAAAAACAGCCCCAAAGCAAGATGTTTCCACCCCCATGCTTCACAGTAGGTATGGTGTTCTTTGGATGCAACTCAGCATTCTTTGTCCTCCAAACACGACGAGTTGAGTTTTTACCAAAAAGTTATATTTTGGTTTCATCTGACCATATGACATTCTCCCAATCTTCTTCTGGATCATCTAAATGCTCTCTAGCAAACTTCAGACGGGCCTGGACATGTACTGGCTTAAGCAGGGGGACACGTCTGGCACTGCAGGATTTGAGTCCCTGGCGGCGTAGTGTGTTACTGGTGGTAGGCTTTGTTACTTTGGTCCCAGCTCACTGCAGGTCATTCACTATGTCCCCACGTGTGGTTCTGGGATTTTTGCTAACCGTTCTTGTGATCATTTTGACCCCACGGGGTGAGTTCTTGCGTGGAGCCCCAGATCGAGGAAGATTATCAGTGGTGTTGTATGTCTTCCATTTCCTAATAATTGCTCCCACAGTTGATTTCTTCAAACCAAGCTGCTTACCTATTGCAGATTCAGTCTTCCCAGCCTGGTGCGGGTCTACAATTTTGTTTCTGGTGTCCTTTGACAGCTCTTTGGTCTTGGCCATAGTGGAGTTTGGAGTGTGACTGTTTGAGGTTGTGGACAGGTGTCTTTTATACTGATAACAAGTTCAAACAGGTGCCATTAATACAGGTAACGAGTGGAGGACAGAGGAGCCTCTTAAAGAAGAAGTTACAGGTCTGTGAGAGCCAGAAATCCTGCTTGTTTTTAGGTGACCAAATACTTATTTTCCACCATAATTTGCAAATAAATAAATTAAAAAATCCTACAATGTGATTTTCTGGATTTTTTTCCCTCATTTTGTCTGTCATATTTCAAGTGTACCTATGATGAAAATTACAGGCCTCTCTCATCTTTTTAAGTGGGAGAACTTGCCCAATTGGTGACTGACTAAATACTTTTTTGCCCCACTGTATATCTAATAAATAAAAAAAATAAAAAAAGTAATATCATTATTATTTTTGTTGTTGTTGTGCATACTGTGTATATTTATGTTTAATTATACAGAGTGCATTTGAAAAAGAAATGTAGTTCTCAATGGGGCGGCAGGTGGTCAGAGTGTTGGGCCAGTAACTGAAAGGTTTCTAGATTGAATCCCTGAGCTGACAAGGTAAAAAATCTGTTGTACTCCTCCTGAACAAGGTAGTTCTAGTCTGTCATTGAAAATAAGAATTTGTTCTTAACTGACTTGCCAAGTTAAAAAAAGGTTAAATACGTTTATTTTTATATTCCCTATAAAATAAAGGTTAAATAAATGAAATTGCCTTTTCTCTGTACCCTCTCATCCGCCCTTTCTCTTAGCCTCTCTCTCATACCCCTCTCCTCCACCCTAACCCTTTCCCTTAGCCTCTCTCTCATACCCCTCTCCTCCACCCTAACCCTTTCCCTTAGCCTCTCTCTCATACCCCTCTCCTCCACCCTAATCCTTTCCCTTAGCCTCTCTCTCATACCCCTCTCCTCCGCCCTTTCCCTTAGCCTCTCTCTCATACCCCTCTCCTCCGCCCTGTCCCTTAGCCTCTCTCTCATACCCCTTCTCCTCCACCCTAACCCTTTCCCTTAGCCTCTCTCTCATACCCCTCTCCTCCACCCTAACCCTTTCCCTTAGCCTCTCTCTCATACCCCTCTCCTCCACCCTAACCCTTTCCCTTAGCCTCTCTCTCATACCCCTCTCCTCCACCCTAACCCTTTCCCTTAGCCTCTCTCTCGTACCCCTATCCTCTCTCTTAGCCTCTCCCCCTCTCTTCTCTTCCCCCTCCAACTTTAACCTAAACCCTCTCCCCTTCTTCCCTAAGACAGACACTCTAGTCAGCGTGTGCAGAGCTGCAGTGTGAGAACCTTATCACTGTTGGAAGGAACACACTTTAAGAGACACACTCTTCCATCTCAACCTCTCCTCCCCCTCTCCTCCCTCTCTGTCCCATCTCCTCCCTCTCTGTCCCCTCTCCTCCCTCTCTGTCTCCTCTCCTCCCTCTCTGTCTTCTCTCCTCCCTCTCTGTCTTCTCTCCTCCCTCTCTGTCTCCTCTCCTCTCCTCCCTCTCTGTCTTCTCTCCTCCCTCTCTGTCCCCTCTCCTCCCTCTCTCTCTGTCTCCTCTCCTCCCTCTCTCTCTGTCTCCTCTCCTCCCTCTCTGTCCCCTCTCCTCCCTCTCTGTCCTCGCTCCTCCCTCTCTGTCCCCTCTCCTGCCTCTCTGTCTTCTCTCCTCCCTCTCTGTCTTCTCTCCTCCCTCTCTGTACCCTCTCCTCCCTCTCTGTCTCCTCTCATCCCTCTCTGTCTTCTCTCCTCCCTCTCTGTCCCTTTCCTCCCTCTCTGTCTTCTCTCCTCCCTCTCTGTCCCCTCTCCTCCCTCTCTGTCTCCTCTCCTCCCTCTCTCTGTCTCCTCTCCTCCCTCTCTGTCCCTGCTCCTCCCTCTCTGTCCCCTCTCCTCCCTCTCTGTCTTCTCTCCTCCCTCTCTGTACCCTCTCCTCCCTCTCTGTACCCTCTCCTCCCTCTCTGTACCCTCTCCTCCCTCTCTGTCTCCTCTCCTCCCTCTCTGTCTCATCTCCTTCCTCTCTGTCTTCTCTCCTCCCTCTCTGTCCCTTCTCCTCCCTCTCTCCTCCCTCTCTGTCTTCTCTCCTCCCTCTCTGTCTCCTCTCCTCCCTCTCTGTCCCCTCTCCTCCCTCTCTGTCCTCGCTCCTCCCTCTCTGTCCCCTCTCCTCCCTCTCTGTCTTCTCTCCTCCCTCTCTGTCTTCTCTCCTCCCTCTCTGTACCCTCTCCTCCCTCTCTGTCTCCTCTCATCCCTCTCTGTCTTCTCTCCTCCCTCTCTGTCTCCTCTCCTCCCTCTCTCTGTCTCCTCTCCTCCCTCTCTGTCCCTGCTCCTCCCTCTCTGTCCCCTCTCCTCCCTCTCTGTCTTCTCTCCTCCCTCTCTGTACCCTCTCCTCCCTCTCTGTACCCTCTCCTCCCTCTCTGTACCCTCTCCTCCCTCTCTGTCTCCTCTCCTCCCTCTCTGTCTCATCTCCTTCCTCTCTGTCTTCTCTCCTCCCTCTCTGTCCCTCTCCTCCCTCTCTCCTCCCTCTCTGTCTTCTCTCCTCCCTCTCTGTCTCCTCTCCTCCCTCTCTGTCCCCTCTCCTCCCTCTCTGTCCTCTCTCCTCCCTCTCTGTCCCCTCTCCTCCCTCTCTGTCTTCTCACCTCCTTCTCGGTCTTCTCTCCTCCCTCTCTGTACCCTCTCCTCCCTCTGTCTCCTCTCCTCCCTCTCTGTCTTCTCTCCTCCCTCTCTGTCTTCTCTCCTCCCTCTCTGTCTTCTCTCCTCCCTCTCTGTCTCATCTCCTCCCTCTCTGTCTCCTCTCCTCCCTCCCTCTCTGTCTCCTCTCCTCCCTCTCTGTCTCCTCTCCTCCCGCTCTGTATTCTCTCTTCCCTCTCTGTCTCCTCTCCTCCCTCTCTGTCTCCCCTCCTCCCTCTGTCTTCTCTCCTCCCTCTCTGTCTCCTCTCTTCCCTCTCTGTCTCCTCTCCTCCCTCTCTGTCTCCTCTCCTCCCTCTCTGTCCCCTCTCCTCCCTCTCTGTCCCCCTCCTCCCTCTCTGTCCCCTCTCCTCCCTCTCTGTCCCCTCTCCTCCCTCTGTCTCCTCTCCTCCCTCTCTGTCTCCTCTCCTCCCTCTCTGTCTCATCTCCTCCCTCTCTGTCTCCTCTCCTCCCTCTCTGTCTCCTCTCCTCCCTCTCTGTCTTCTCTCCTCCCTCTCTGTCTCCTCTCCTCCCTCCCTCTCTGTCTCCTCTCCTCCCTCCCTCTCTGTCTCCTCTCCTCCCTCCCTCTCTGTCTCCTCTCCTCCCTCTCTGTCTCCTCTCCTCCCTCTGTCTCCTCTCCTCCCTCTCTCTCTCCTCTCCTCCCTCTCTCCTCTCCTCCCTCTCTGTCTTCTCTCCTCCCTCTCTGTCTCCTCTCCTCCCTCTCTGTCTCCTCTCCTCCCTCTCTGTCTCCTCTCCTCCCTCTCTGTCTTCTCTCCTCCCTCTCTGTCTTCTCTCCTTCCTCTCTGTCTCATCTCCTCCCTCTCTGTCTCCTCTCCTCCCTCCCTCTCTGTCTTCTCTCCTCCCTCTCTGTCTTCTCTCCTCCCTCTCTGTATTCTCTCCTCCCTCTCTGTCTCATCTCCTCCCTCTCTGTCCCCTCTCCTCCCTCTCTGTCCCTGCTCCTCCCTCTCCCCTCCCAGATTGTATGGATGATATGGGTTCAGGTCTCTAGGAGAACCATAGGTATGTAATTAGCATACTGTCTGGTTTAAACAGGACTAATATGGCAAGAGACTACTCAGTGGTGTGTGTGTGTGTGTGTGTGTATCCTTGGCCTGGTAACTGATGGCATGGGGCCAGCCACAATGCTCCTCTCCTGGGCAGATAAAAGAAGCCCCACAAATCCTCCAACCCTGCCAGAGAGAGAGAGTGTGTGTGTGTGTGTGTGTGTTGGTGTATGTGTATGTGTGAGAGATCAATAGAGAAAGAGAGCGAGAGAGCCTATCTGAGAGAGTGAGTGTATGTGTGCGAGCATACTAAGAGTGTGTCAGTATGTGTTTCTGTGTGCGTGTGTGTATGAATGAAGAAGCATAGATCAGAGGCCTCTGTGTGAGTGTGAGGGGAAGGGCTGGCTCATGGCGGGAATCCAGTGTAAATTCAGTCATTAGATTGCTTCCAGAAACAGTATGCATAAATAAACACAGGACAGCGAGGACGAGAGGAGGCGGGGAGAGGAGGAGAGGACGAGAGAAGGCGGGGAGAGGAGGAGAGTGGAAAGGAGGGGAAAGGAATAGAGGAGGAGAGGAGGAGGTGGAGGGGGGAAAGGAGAAGAGGACAAAAGGAGGGGGAGAGGAAAGGAGCGAGGAAAGGAGCAGGGGAGGAGGAAAGGAGCGAGGGGAGAGGATGAAAGGAGGGGGGAGAGGGGAGAAGAGGAGAGGAGGGGGAGAGGAAAGGAGAGGAGGAAAGGAGCGAGGGGAGAGGATGAAAGGTGCGGGGAGAGCATGAGAGAAGGTGGGAGATGAGGGAGAGAGGAGGAGAGGAGGGGGAGAGGATGAGAGGAGGTGGGAGATGAGGGAGAGAGGATGAGAGGAGGTGGGAGATGAGGGGGATGGGTTGAGGAGAGGAGGAGGGGGATGGGGAGAGGAGAGGAGGAGGGGGATGGGGAGAGGAGAGGAGGAGGGAAAGGAGGGGGATGGGGAGAGGAGAGGAGGAGGGAGAGGAGGGGAATGGGGAGAGGAGAGGAGGAGGGAGAGGAGGAGGAAAGGCGCAGAGGGAGAGGATGGAGGATGAAAGGAGGGAGGAGGAGAGGAGGAGTGGAGGGGGAGAGGAAAGGAGAGGACATGGGATATGAGGGGGATGGGGAGAGGAGAGGAGGAGGGGAGGAGGGAGAGGAGGGGATGGGTTGAGGAGAGGAGGAGGTTTGGGAGAGGAGAGGAGGAGGGAGAGGAGGGGAATGGGGAGAGGAGAGGAGAGGAGGAGGGGGAAAGGCGCAGAGGGAGAGGATGGAGGATGAAAGGAGGAAGGAGGAGAGGAGGAGAGGGGGGTATGAGAGGAGGTGGGAGAGGAGCGGGAAGGGGGGAGGAGGAGAGGAGAGTGAAAGCATGTATCCAACCATCTCAGTGGTCTTCTGAAGGGTGGACTTGTGTGTGTCTGTGTGTAATAGTGTGTGTGTAATCCTTAGTAGTATTTTTGTCTGCATTGTACAGTAGGAGTGCTGACACCATACTCTGTATACATTGGTATGTGTGTGTATGTGTGCATACGTGTGTGTGTGTTTGGGTTGTACCTGTAAGAGTGTAGTTGAGCGGTCCATCCGAGGGTGTGTGAGTGTGTATTGTCCCGGTGCTAGTCATGTTGATGTGGTAGAGTCGTATGATGCCATTGGCTTTAGAGGGAGGGGCCCAGCTGAGCCTTAGAGAGCCAGGACCCAGAGCTGTAACTATGGGAGAACCCACTTCCTCTGGTATCCCCTGCACAGTAACAGCCAGGACCTAGAGAGAGGGAGAGAGAGACCTGTTAGTCACTGACACATACAAGAGAAACAGAATGCGCGGAACATGTCATCATTACCTACCTACGCAATGACCCTGTATATAGCTTTCTGTCTAATTCCTTATTTATCCCGTTTTCTTTATTATATACACTACTGGTCAAAAGTTTCAGAACATCTACTCTTATGTTTTCTTATATTTGAGATTCTTCAAATAGCCACCCTTTTCCTTGATGACAGCTTTGCACACACTTGGCATTCTCTCAACCAGCTTCACCTTGAATGCTTTTCCACCAGTCTTGAAGGAGTTCCCACATATGCTGAGCATTTGTTGGCTGCTTTTCCGTCACTCTGCGGTCCGACTCATCCCAAACCATCTCAATTGGGTTGAGGTCGGGTGATTGTGGAGGCCAGGTCATCTGATGCAGCACTCATCACTCTTCTTATTGGTCAAATAGCCCTTACACAGCCTGGATGTGTGTTGGGTCATTTCCTGTTGAAAAACAAATGACAGTCCCACTAAGCCCAAACCAGCTGGGATGGCATATCGCTGCAGAATGCTGTGGTAGCCATGCTGGTTTGGAATCTGACATCACCGACAACGATGAGAGAACTGGCAGTGTGGTGCCAGGACAACAACCTCTCCCTCAATGTGAACAAGACAAAGGAGCTGATCGTGGATTACAGGAAAAGGCGGGCCAAACAGGCCCCCATTAACATCAACGAGGCCGTAGTGGAGCGGGTTAAGAATTGCAAGTTCCTTGGTGTCCACATCACCAACGATCTATCATGGTCCAAACACACCAAGACAGTTGTGAAAAAGGCACCACAAAACCTTGTCCCCCTCAGGAGACTGAAAAGATTTGGCATGGGTCCCCAGATCCTCAAAATGTTCTACAGCTGCACCATCGAAAGCAACCTGACCGGTTCCATCACCGCCTGGTATGGCAACTGCTCAGCATCTGGTGCTACAGAAGGTAGTGTGTACTGCCCAGTACATCACTGGGGCCAAGCTTCCTGCAATCCAGGACCTAGATAATAGTCAGTGTCAGAGGAAGGCCCATAAAATTGTCAGAGACTCCAGTCACCCAAGTCCTAGACTGTTTTCTCTGCTAGCGCACGGAAAGCGGTACCAGAGCACCAAGTCTAGGACCAAAAGGCTCCTTAACAGCTTCTACCCCCAAGCCATTAGCCTGGAGAACAATTAATCAAATGGCCACCCAGACTATTACTTTTTACACTGCTGCAACTCGCTGTTTATTATCTATGCATAGTAACTTCACCCCTACCTACATGTACAAATGACCTCTAACCTGTACCCCCGCACACTGACTCGGTACCGGTACCCCCTGCATATAGCCTTGTTATTGTTATGTTATTGTGTAACTTTTGATTATTTTTTACTTTAGTCTATTTGGTAAATATTTTCTGAACTCTTTTTGAACTGCTCTGTTGGTTAAGGGCTTGTAGTAAGCATTTCACTGTAAGGTCCACACTTGCATGTGACAAATAAAGTTTGATTTGATTTGGTTAAGTGTGCCTTGAATTCTAAATAAATCACAGACAGTGTCACCAGCAAAGCACCCCCACACCATCACACCTCCTCCTCCATCCTTTACTGTGGGAACCACACATGCAGAGATCATCCATTCACCCATACAGCGTCTCACAAAGACACGGCGGTTGGAACCAAAACCTCCAATTTGGACTCCAGACCAAAGAACACATTTCCACCAGTCTAATGTCCATTGCTCATGTTTCTTGGCCCAAACAAGTCTCTTCTTCTTATTGGTGTCCTTTAGTAGTGGTTTCTTTGCAGCAATTCGACCACGAAGGCCTGATTCACACAGTCTTCTCACTCTGGGTCTTCCATTCCTGTGGCGTTCTTCATGAGGGCCAGTGTCATCATAGCTCTTGATGGTTTTTGCGACTACACTTGTTCCATATTGACTGACCTTCATGTCTTAAAGTAATGATGGACTGTCATTTCTCTTTGCTTATTTGAGCTGTTCTTGCCATAATATGGACTTGGTCTTTTAACAAATAGGGCTATCTTTTGTATACCACCCCTACCTTGTCATAACACAACTGATTGGCTCAAACGCATTAAGAAGGAAAGAAATTCCACAAATTAACTTTTAACAAGGCACATCTGTTAATTGAAATGCATTCCAGGTGACTACCTTATGAAGCTGGTTGAGAGAATGCCAAGAGTGTGCAAAGCTGTCATCAAGGCAAAGGGTGGCGATTTGAAGAATCTCAAATATAAAATATATTTGGATTTGTTTAAACACTTTTTTGGTTACTACATGATTTCATATGTGTTATTTCATGGTTTTGATGTCTTCAATATTATTCTACAACGTAGAAAATAGTAAAAATAAAGAAAAACCTTTGAATGAGTCGGTGTGTCCAAACTTTTGACCGGTAGTGTAAATATGATTTAAAAAGGGGAGTAGAATTCCACTTTCCCTGGTCTATAAAGACATGATGGAACCAGAGGGGAGATAGATAAGAGAGGATACAAGGAAAGAGGAAAGTGATTGACCCAGGCATTGAACCAGCTGCACTACAGCAGCATTTGAAGGTTTTACTATTTTCAAGGCTCAAATTATATACGGGTGTATCTGACCAGCCAGTTGCTCTGGATGAGAATATGAGCTAAATGACTCAATTCAAAGGGGAAACAACAACAACAACACCAAACAAAGTGTGTAAGCTTTGCACCCGGTGTGAACGTTTAGTGACTGTCGAGTGAGCAAAGAGAATTACCTGGCAATCTGGTCCTCATGGTAGCAGGGATATCCTGGTCTAATAGAATGTCACTACTGTTTCCCTCTGCTGTCCCACACCCTGACACACTATTAGGACAAGACCACAACACCTAGTTACCACGCTGTTCTCCCCCTCCTATCCCTCCCTTTGTTACATTCAATTCTTCTCTGTTTCTCCCTTTTCCCCATCACCCCCTTTCTCCTTCTCTCTCTGACCCTTTCCATTCTCTTCACTTACCCTCTCCCTGGTCTATCTTTCTCCCTCTTCTCCCTTTCTATCTCTTTCTATCTCTCACACCTCCCCCATCTCTGACTCTTTCTCTTCCCTGCACTTTATCTCTCTCTCTCTCTCTTTCTCTCTCTTCCATCTGTCTCTTTTTCTTCCCTGCACTTTCTCTCTCTCTGACCCTTTTTGTTACTTTAACTTCTTCTACCACCCTCCTCTCTGGTCTCTCTCTACCTCCCCTCTCTGGTCTCTCTCTACCTCCCCTCTCTGGTCTCTCTCTACCTCCCCTCTCTGGTCTCTCTCTACCTCCCCTCTCTGGTCTCTCTCTACCTCCCCTCTCTGGCCTCTCTCTACCCCCCTTCTCTGGTCTCTCTCTACCTCCCCTATCTGGTCTCTCTCTACCTCCCCTCTCTGGTCTCACTCTACCTCCCCTCTCTGGTCTCTCTCTACCTCCCTCTCTGGCCTCTCTCTACCCCCCCTCTCTGGTCTCTCTCTACCCCCCCTCTCTGGTCTCTCTCTACCCCCCCTCTCTGGTCTCTCTCTATCCCCCATCACTCTCTACCTCCCCGCTCTGGTCTCTCTCTACCCCCCATCTCTCTCTACCTCTCCCTCTCTGGTCTCTCTCTACCCCCCCTCGCTGGTGTCTCTCTACCCCTCATCTCTCTGGTCTCTCTCTACCCCCCATCTCTCTCTACCTCCCCTCTCTGGTCTCTCTCTACCCCCCATCACTTATCTACCTCCCCTCTCTGGTTTCTCTCTGCCCCCCATCTCTCTCTCCCTCTCCCTCTCTGGTCTCTCTCTACCTCCCCCTCGCTGGTCTCTCTCTACCCCCCCATCTCTCTCTACCTCCCCTCTCTGGTCTCTCTCTGGTCTCTGGAGGGAGCGAGGGAGGGATGAAGGACCATCGTTAAGTGAATGACCAGATTACATCAGTGTATTCCGTCGTCATGGCAGCAAGCTCCGGTGTGTGTGTGTAATTGATGTGGTTGTGTATTGGTTTAGCTTGGGTTAGGCCATAATTGGGACTGTTTGGCCAATCCAAACAGGTGTACAAACTAATCCACCTCACTCACTCAGGGCCGCTGTGTGTGTACGTGTGTGCAGGCTTGTTCTAGACCACTCTCTCTCTCCCTACCTACCTACCTACCTCTCTTTCTGTCAGTCCAGGGGTTTGTATACAGGGCCAGTCTCCAGACAGAAGAGTGTGCTGTTAGCAACATAATTAGATCTAAAATTAGCCAAAAGCCAGAAAGACAGTTTTCATCTGGGCTTTCATCACCTATAAGCCCAAGAAATTAATTATTGTGTGATATCAGTGGAGTCCCAGAGAGATAGCTGGGCCTCTGTTCTCAAGCCATTAAGCTGCTATCAGGAATATCATGTCTGCTCAGCACTCCTGAACCCACCAGAGAGGAGAGAGAGAGAGAGAGAGAGAGAGAGAGAGAGAGAGAGAGAGAGAGAGAGAGAGAGAAAGAGAAAGATAAAGAGAGAGAGAGAGAGAGAGAGAGAGAGAGAGAGAGAGAGAGAGAGAGAGAGAGAGAGAGAAAGATAAAGAGAGAGAGAGAGAGAGAGAGAGAGAGAGAGAGAGAGAGAGAGAGAAGAGAGAGAGAGAGAGAGAGAGAGAGAGAGAGAATATAGAGAGTGAGAGGAAGAGAGAGAGAGAGAGAGAGAGAGAGAGAGAGAAAGATAGAGAGTGAGAGGAAGAGAGAGAGAAATAAAGAGAGAGCCCAACTGGCCAAATAACATGGGTTCAGACATGAATACACCGCACCATGCTTTTCACTGCCTACACTATAGGTCATGGTCTGTTATCCTTGTCTCTGTCTGTAGGAAATCAACCATAACACATCAACCTAATCTACATAAACACACTTCATAATGAAACATAAGATACACACGTGAACACAACCACAAACGCAAACAAGTGACATCCTAGGGGGGGGGGACTATGTACTGTGAAATGTAGTCACAACCATAATATCAAGTATGAAGCTGGCTGGTTCAATGAAACCCTGATTATCTTTACAGTCATCAAGAGGTGGTCATATTGAGGGATAATCTAGTGTAAAATGAAGTGTTCCACTACTGTAAAATAGACTTAACTTCACACTCAGGTGCATGAAACCATCAGAGCCTTGAAGATAGAATTAGAAATGCAAGCTAATAGAACAGACACGATTCCCTTATCTTGACGAGGTTAACCAACAGTAGTGTCTTTATGTAATGCAGTTCTGAATGTTTCACCTTCCTGAACACATCCCAGGTCAGGGGTGAAGTAGATATGAACTAGAGGGAAGAAGGCAGAACCATGTGACCTCTGAGGTGAAGAATATGGGAACGTGGCTTTGTCTGAAATAGCACTTTGTCCCCTATATAGTGCACTAGTTTGGGCCAGGCTAAAGAGGATCCAATTCAGGCACATCCTGCGTCATGCAGCACATTGACAGGTCCCCTATATAGTGCACTAGTTTGGGCCAGGCTAAAGAGGATCCAATTCAGGCACATCCTGCGTCATGCAGCACATTGACAGGTCCCCTATATAGTGCACTAGTTTGGGCCAGGCTAAAGAGGATCCAATTCAGGCACATCCTGCGTCATGCAGCACATTGACAGGTCCCCTATATAGTGCACTAGTTTGGGCCAGGCTAAAGAGGATCCAATTCAGGCACATCCTGCGTCATGCAGCACATTGACAGGTCCCCTATATAGTGCACTAGTTTGGGCCAGGCTAAAGAGGATCCTATTCAGGCACATCCTGCGTCATGCAGCACATTGACAGGTCCCCTATATAGTGCACTAGTTTGGGCCAGGCTAAAGAGGATCCTATTCAGGCACATCCTGCGTCATGCAGCACATTGACAGGTCAGTGTTGAAGGGTCAACAAGTCAGAGTTTAGAGGTGAGGCGGCCCACCTGTGAGCTGTCGGTGCAGCCGGCGGTGTTACAGGCCCGGAGCCAGTACCCGTACTCCTGGAACGGACGGATCCCACCCACATCTGTAAAGCTCCTCTCATCTCCTCGGTAACGCTCCTGTCCGTCACGCAGCACCACGTAGTGGCTGATGTCACCTGGTGGAACGGGAAACAGACCAATGAGAAAGCACAAATGTGTGTGTGTGTGTGTGTTCTGTGTTGTCGAAGCTTACCATTGGGCTTGGCGGGAGCCTGCCAATGTAGCTGTACGACGTCATCACGGTCGCCTATGCGACTCCAGTGGGGCGGGGCCACTCCCCAGGGCGTGTCCTCATTGGTTGTCACCACAGTGACGTTGCTGTAGCCACGCCCATAACTGTTCCAGGCCGATACTCTGTACTCATAGGTGGTATAAGGCTCCAAGTCTGAGTCTGGGAATATTGTTATAACCAGTTATAAACAGTAATACCCAAGTAATAACCAGGTCATAACCAGAATCAGTGGCCAATAGTGAAGTAACAAGTGAAGACACATGACACAGAAAGTAGCAGTACAAAAAAGGCCATATAAAAGATTCAGCAACATGACCGTAAAAGTTATGCTGTCTCATGGGGAGTATACACTCAAACACACACACACACACACACACACACGCACGCACGCACGCACGCACGCACGCACGCACGCACGCACGCACGCACGCACGCACACACACACACACACACACACACACACACACACACACACACACACACACACACACACACACACACACACACACACACACACACACACACACACACACACACACACACACACACACACACACACACACAGTCAAAAGTACTCCTTATGCGTACATCTTGACTGTGAACATACGTGAGATAGATCCCTTACAGGAGAGCTTTACGGAAAGCAAACGCAAACGTTTCCTCTGTTAGCAAGAGCAGTGGCTATAAACAAAGTCCCATGCCAGCACTAATACAAGTCCCAGTTTAGAGCAGTATACCCTGGACACGATTTGCAATGCTGTATTTGTGTGTTAGAGCTGGGACGATAATCCCCGACATCGCCTTCCTCTTACCCAAGAATTTTGCTCATGTCAGTCATTTTCAGTGATTTTACTACACAACGTTCCTGTAGATTGTTGTAAAAACATTATTTGATCATAAGTAATACATCTGATCATTCTGGATCCTATTTTGACAGGTTGCACATTAAAATATCTATCATGAATTCCCTGGATATGTTTCATGAAATAGCTGACCTTTTTAATCATAGGCTACCATCTCAGTTGTCTTACTTGGCACTGGAAAATAATTGTCTAGAGCCCTGCTGCTAATGTAAAGTAAAATGTATTGTTGCATTTATCTTTATCGAGTAAAACAGTTACATTGATCGCAATTGGACTTTTTGTCCATATTGCCCATCTCTCGTGGCAATGTTGTGTTTGTATTTCTGTGAAACCCGGACATTGGTGATTTTAATCATTAGTTTGCATTGTAGCCAACGTGGCTCATTTTTATCTTAAGTGTATGTGGTTAAACTGAGGTTAGTAGTGGATGTGTGGTGTGTAAGATGTGTGTGTGAGGTGTTTGCATGTGTTTCTGTGGTATGAAAGCATTGTGTGTGTTTGCAGTTTGAGTTGGTGTGTGTGTGTGTATGTGTGTGTGAGTGTGTGTGTGTGAAACATCTGGTGGATGGCGGGGCAGCGACAGCTTTATGTTCCTCTGCCCAGATGGTGTCACAGCGTTGACTAGAATCACTCTCTTCTCCTTTCCTCCACACAATGCCAACACTCACACACCCTCCACCCCGCAAACTACCATTAGTCTTGATTAAACAGATGTAACTAACCAAATAAATAATGTGCAGAAAGAGTACACACGCAGACACACACACACACACACGCACGCACACACACGCAGACACACGCAGACACACACACACACACACACACACACACACGCACACACACGCAGACACACACACACACACACACACACACACACGCACACACACGCAGACACACGCAGACACACACACACGCACACACACGCACGCACACACACGCACGCACATGCACACACGCACACTCACTCCCTCCGGCCAGATAAATAAAAGTGAGACCTCAAATGGTGTTTAAATGGCCATCTTAAAGTTGTAATGATACAGAGGTGCTCACAGGCCCACGACACCACCCACCGGAGACTTACAGCAATTAGCAAACAAGCAGCTGTTTCAGCACATGTTAGTGTGAGCGTGGAATGTCATGGAATATGCATTGGTCTCCAATGTCACATGAATTTACACAATCATTTATTTGTTGCCACAGCTCAGTAAGGTTGTTTCTGATTGGTCAAGACAAAAGCTACTCTAAATAACCACTGAGGGTGCTAATGAAGTTGTAGTGTTGAATGCAATGTACAGTAGTCATACCTGTGTAGCTGTATCTATTGGCTAGTAGTCATACCTGTGTAGCTGTATCTATTGGCTAGTAGTCATACCTGTGTAGCTGTATCTATTGGCTAGTAGTCATACCTGTGTAGCTGTATCTATTGGCTAGTAGTCATACCTGTGTAGCTGTATCTATTGGCTAGTAGTCATACCTGTGTAGCTGTATCTATTGGCTAGTAGTCATACCTGTGTAGCTGTATCTATTGACTAGTAGTCATACCTGTGTAGCTGTATCTATTGGCTAGTAGTCATACCTGTGTAGCTGTATCTATTGGCTAGTAGTCATACCTGTGTAGCTGTATCTATTGGCTAGTAGTCATACCTGTGTAGCTGTATCTATTGGCTAGTAGTCATACCTGTGTAGCTGTATCTATTGGCTAGTAGTCATACCTGTGTAGCTGTATCTATTGGCCAGTAGTCATACCTGTGTAGCTGTATCTATTGGCCACTCCACTGTAGATCAAATCTTCTTGGGAGGAGCAGAGGCCTGGATCAGACTGTTCCAAAGGAGTGTGTGTGGTCATGGGGGGGTGTGTGGTCATGGGGGGGTGTGAGGTCAGGGGGGTGTGTGAGGTCAGGGGGGTGTGTGAGGTCAGGGGGGTGTGTGAGGTCATGAGTGAGTGTGTAGTTTGCGGTGAGTTTAGCGTTGTGGTTTCAGGTGTGTGTGTAGTGAGGACCCAGGTACAGATGTAGAGAGACAGGTTGAAGGAACAGGACCCACAGTAGGCTGTGGAGGCAGCAGAAACTGAACACAGAGTACTGGGAAAACACTGGGCCTGGAAAGGAGACAACACACTGCAGTTAGACATACAGAATGCACACACACAACGTTTTGTTTTAATATCCTTGTGGGGACCTAACAATTTATTCCCATTCAAAATCCTATTTCCCTAACCCCTAACCTAACTTTAACCCTAACCTCAAACACTAACCCTGAACCTAAGTCTAACTCCTAACCCTAAACCTAACTTTAACCCTAACCTCAAACACTAACCCTGAACCTAAGTCTAACTCCTAACCCTAAACCTAACTTTAACCCTAACCTCAAACACTAACCCTGAACCTAAGTCTAACTCCTAACCCTAAACCTAACCCAAATTTTAACACTAACCATAACCTCTAAGCCTAAAATATCCTTCTCCTATCCATGTGGGGACTTCTGATCCATATTTGTATTTCACTGTGTCTAGTATTCATATGACTGTATATACAGTATGTGTGTTTCTGTCTGTTACCATTAACTGTAACTAAGCCATGGTATGGTATGTATATACCGGTTGGTTTCTTCAGGAAGCCATGTGTGTGAACATGTATGTGAACATGTGTGTGTGTGTAGCGCGGCTGCTGTCTTAATGACATCATTAGGAGATAATGACAGTTCCTCCCCAGTACTCTCCTCTCTCTCTCTTCTTCTCCTCTTACCTTTCTTGCTCTCATGCTGGGATAGGAACACACTATCACAGCCTGGGAGCAACTGATAAATGGGCTATGGCTCAGGTCCCTGACTCCTGAGGAGTGTGTGTGTGTTCAGATATATAGATATACATTCAGACCTGCTGTCATCCCACACAGTCCAATATACACTACATGACCAAAAGTATGTGGACCCCTGCTCATCGAACATCTCATTCCAAAATCATGGGCATTAATATGAAGTTGGTCCCCCCTTATCTGCTATAACAGGCTTTCCACTAGATGTTGGAACATTGATCTGGGGACTGGCTGCAAGAGCATTAGTGAGGTCGGGCACTGATGTTGGGTGATTAGGCCTGGCACGCAGTCGGCGTTCCAATTCATCCCAAAGGTGATAGATGGGGTTGAGGTCAGGGCTCTGTGCAGGCCAGTCAAGTTCTTCCACACCGATCATGACTCGCTTTGTGCACGGGGGCATTTTCATGCTGAAACAGGAAAGGGCCTTCCCCAAACTGTTGCCACAAAGTTGGATGTACAGAATCATCTATAATGTCATTGTAAACTGTCATTGTAAACTGTAGCGTTAAGATTTATTATTCTTCCTCCACCAAACTTGACAAACTTTACAGTTGGGACTATGCAGATGGGCAGGTAGAGTTCTCCTGGCATCCGCCAAATCCAGATTCGTCCGTAAGACTGCCAGATGGTGAAGCGTGACTCATCACTCCAGAGACAGTGTTTCCACTGCTCCAGAGTCCAATAGCGGCGAGCTTCACACCACTCACTCTAGCAGGGCTTGTTGGACTTGTTGGAAAGGTGGTATCCTATGACGTTTCTACGTTGAAAGTCACTGAGCTCTTCAGTAAGGCCATTCTACTGCCAATGTTTGTCTATGGAGATTGCATGGCTGTGTGCTCGATTTTACACATCTGTCAGCAACGGGTGAGGCTGAAATAGCCAAATCCCCTCATTTGAAGGGGTGTTCACATACTTTTGTATTTATAATAATTACATGAATAATGATTACATGAATAATGATTGATAATACACTAAATGCCAAACTATTTCTAGAAGTCAGGACACATACAGTATAGTATGTACAATACTACATATACAACCTCCCCACCCCCTACACAGAGTCATAGACAGATGACTCTGCCTCCTTACCTCCTTCACTAGTCCAGATGACACTCTGTCAGCACACACATGTCTGTGGGGGTTGTAGCCCACTCCGTTACAGCACTCCTCTTCCTGGTTGATGACCTCTGACCCGCAGCACTGCAGATGAACCGTTCCGTTACCAGCAGGATGCATTCTAGGAAAACCATCATGGCCAACACAGCAGAGTGATGTGGAGGAGTTCAAATAGTCCTCCCCACAGCAGGACAGACCTTGGGGTACACACACACACACACACACACACACACACACACACACACACACACACACACACACACAATCAGTGAAGCGTTAGTTCAAATGTGTGAAAAAAGGACTCAGTCTCAGACTGACACTGAAACTAACCATCTTAACCAAATCAAAATAAAGTGTCTTCTTCTGTGTGTGTGTCTGTCTGTGTGTCTGTGCATGTGTGTGTGTGCGTGACTGTGTGTGTGTATCCCAGTGTATCTAACTTTCTGTGGCAGTAGACATCCTCCCTGGGACTCCCTGAAATGTGTTGTCAAAACTGTGACACGTGCGTTGTGTACTTAATTTGTGTAGTTTGCGTGTTGCTGAGCCTGCCTGCTGCCACACGTCCACCGCCTTTACCCGTCAACCCTCGCTCCTCTGCTCATTGTCCGTCAGCCTCTTCTCATCTCTCTTACTCTCTTCATCCCTCTATTCTTCTTCCTATTTCTCCCTAGCTTTCTCTCCTTTTCTCTTTCTCTCTTCCTCCCTCCCTCACTCACATTCTCTCTTTGTTTCGCTCTTTCTGTCCCTCCCTCCCTCCCTAATGGCAGTGCTTGTAATGCAGTTTGACTGGACCAGCATGGACCCTCCACCTGACATGACTCCACCACAGCGAGCAGAGACACACACCTCTACACAAAGAAAGGTTAAATAAACAGATACGGGATCTCCACCAAGGACGGGTGACGACATACACAGAGAATTAAACGGATATCGTGAATGTGAACGATGTAGGACATTAAAGATGTTTTCCGCTATAATAGTATTCCCCATTGCTGCTGCATGTCGAATGTTAAAGTGTGGGGGAGGGATACGCCTGTATCCTGAGCTGGTATCTGTGACAAAGACGTGTGATGTCTCTCTGCCATGACACCCTAACCTTGACTATCATGGTTAAAATGGAAAAATGGCTTCTGTTCATCTCAAAATGTTCTAAAGGAGGGAAGAACAAAGCCTTTCTCTGCTCGCTGCTCGTCTTCATCTGTCACTCTCAAGCATGACTAGCTAATGTTCTCTAGTCATATAGTCATAACTACTACTGTATTGTCCTAATGTCCTCTAGTTATACTGCCATAACTACTACTATATTGTCCTAATGTCCCTTAATTATACTGCCATAACTACTACTGTATTGTCCTAATGTCCTCTAGTTATACTGCCATAACTACTACTGTATTGTCCTAATGTCCTCTAGTTATACTGCCATAACTACTACTGTATTGTCCTAATGTCCTCTAGTTATACTGCCATAACTACTACTGTATTGTCCTAATGTCCTCTAGTTATACTGCCATAACTACTACTGTATTGTCCTAATGTCCTCTAGTTATACTGCCATAACTACTACTGTATTGTCCTCTAGTCATACAGCCATAACTACTACTGTATTGTCCTAATGTCCTCTAGTTATACTGCCATAACTACTACTGTACTGTCCTAATGTCCTCTAGTTATACAGCCATAACTACTACTGTATTGTCCTAATGTCCTCTAGTCATATAGCCATAACTACTACTGTACTGTCCTAATGCCCTCTAGTTATACTGCCATAACTACTACTGTACTGTTCTAATGTCCTCTAGTTATACTGCCATAACTACTACTGTACTGTCCTAATGTCCTCTAGTCATATAGCCATAACTACTACTGTATTGTCCTAATGTCCTCTAGTTATACTGACATAACTACTACTGTACTGTCCTAATGTCCTCTAGTCATATAGCCATAACTACTACTGTACTGTCCTAATGCCCTCTAGTTATACTAACATAACTATCACCATACTGTCCTAATGTCCTCTAGTTATACTGACATAACTACTACTGTACTGTCCTAATATCCTCTAGTTATACTGACATAACTACTACTGTACTGTCCTAATGCCCTCTAGTTATACTGACATAACTACTACTGTACTGTCCTAATGCCCTCTAGTTATACTGACATAACTACTACTGTACTGTCCTAATATCCTCTAGTTATACTGACATAACTACTACTGTACTGTCCTAATGTCCTCTAGGTATACTGACATAACTACTACTGTACTGTCCTAATGTCCTCTAGGTATACTGACATAACTACTACTGTACTGTCCTAATGTCCTCTAGGTATACTGACATAACTACTACTGTACTGTCCTAATGCCCTCTAGTTATACTGACATAACTACTACTGTACTGTCCTAATGTCCTCTAGTCATATAGCCATAACTACTACTGTATTGTCCTAATGTCCTCTAGGTATACTGACATAACTACTACTGTACTGTCCTAATGTCCTCTAGGTATACTGACATAACTACTACTGTACTGTCCTAATGCCCTCTAGTTATACTGACATAACTACTACTGTACTGTCCTAATGTCCTCTAGTCATATAGCCATAACTACTACTGTACTGTCCTAATGCCCTCTAGTTATACTGACATAACTACTACTGTACTGTCCTAATGCCCTCTAGTTATACTGACATAACTACTACTGTATTGTCCTAATGCCCTCTAGTTATACTGCCATAACTACTACTGTATTGTCCTAATGCCCTCTAGTTATACTGCCATAACTACTACTGTATTGTCCTAATGCCCTCTAGTTATACTGCCATAACTACTACTGTACTGTCCTAATGCCCTCTAGTTATACTAACATAACTACTACTGTACTGTCCTAATGCCCTCTAGTTATACTGACATAACTACTACTGTATTGTCCTAATGCCCTCTAGTTATACTGCCATAACTACTACTGTATTGTCCTAATGCCCTCTAGTTATACTGCCATAACTACTACTGTATTGTCCTAATGCCCTCTAGTTATACTGCCATAACTACTACTGTATTGTCCTAATGCCCTCTAGTTATACTGCCATAACTACTACTGTATTGTCCTAATGCCCTCTAGTTATACTGCCATAACTACTACTGTATTGTCCTAATGCCCTCTAGTTATACTGACATAACTACTACTGTATTGTCCTAATGCCCTCTAGTTATACTGACATAACTACTACTGTATTGTCCTAATGTCCTCTAGTTATACTGACATAACTACTACTGTATTGTCCTAATGCCCTCTAGTTATACTGCCATAACTACTACTGTATTGTCCTAATGTCCTCTAGTTATACTGACATAACTACTACTGTATTGTCCTAATGTCCTCTAGTTATACTGACATAACTACTACTGTATTGTCCTAATGCCCTCTAGTTATACTGCCATAACTACTACTGTATTGTCCTAATGTCCTCTAGTTATACTGACATAACTACTACTGTATTATCCTAATGTCCTCTAGTTATACTGACATAACTACTACTGTATTGTCCTAATGCCCTCTAGTTATACTGCCATAACTACTACTGTATTGTCCTAATGCCCTCTAGTTATACTGACATAACTACTACTGTATTGTCCTAATGTCCTCTAGTTATACTGACATAACTACTACTGTACTGTCCTAATGCCCTCTAGTTATACTGACATAACTACTACTGTATTGTCCTAATGTCCTCTAGTTATACTGACATAACTACTACTGTATTGTCCTAATGCCCTCTAGTTATACTAACATAACTACTACTGCAATAGTCATAAAACCTGTAGTGGTTCTAACAGAACACAGAACCCTCTATATTAGTTCCATACCTCTGTAGCAACTGACAGAGCACAGAACCCCTTTATATTGCAGTTCTAGACCTCTGAAGTGACTGTAACAGTGTGTGTGTCCTGTGTTCTTCCTATAGTTCCAGATCTCTGTGGTAGTGACTGTAACAGTGTGTGAGTCCTGTGTTCTTCCTATAGTTCCAGATCTCTGTGGTAGTGACTGTAACAGTGTGAGTCCTGTGTTCTTCCTATAGTTCCAGATCTCTGTGGTAGTGACTGTAACAGTGTGAGTCCTGTGTTCTTCCTATAGTTCCAGATCTCTGTGGTAGTGACTGTAACAGTGTGAGTCCTGTGTTCTTCCTATAGTTCCAGATCTCTGTGGTAGTGACTGTAACAGTGTGTGAGTCCTGTGTTCCTCCTATAGTTCCAGATATCTGTGGTAGTGACTGTAACAGTGTGTGAGTCCTGTGTTCTTCCTATAGTTCCAGATATCTGTGGTAGTGACTGTAATATTGTGTGAGTGGTACGTTCTTTCCGTGGGTAAACCACCACAACTTTAATTACCCGGCTACCTAGTTCCACGGTGATAAATGGCTAATTGCTTAATAATCTAATCAGTGTTCGTTCTTTGCGCATATAAACTCTGACAGAGCCATTAATCCACATGCTCTTTTCACTCAGCCGCCAAACGGATGGCTTCAGCTGATTCTCTCTTGCTGCCGCGGGCAGGCTCTGTGGCTCCGCCGAGCAATGCGGCATAAATCACGGGCCGTCGTGACATAAAGATGTCTGACGCGCGTTAACTCACTTAGGGACGGCAGCTGTTGCGGAGCAGGGCTCGGTGGCGATTCCCAGGGCGCATCACTTCAGCTTCAATGACTTGCAAATAAACAGCTCAACAGTTTTCCAAAATAGCTTTCTCCTCTCCTCTCCAGCAGCAGCAACCCTCACACACACACACACACGCATGCAAACACACAACACACGTCCCTGTCCTATCTTCGCTATTTACAGGGTGTTTAATCATCTTTACCACCTCCCTCCCTTCCTCTTCACATTCCTTCCTCAGGGAAATGTGAACTTTGATACTGTGACCTGGTCAAATCAAATGTAATTGTATTGGTCACATGCTTGGTAAAACAACAGGTGCAGACTAACAGTGAAATGCTTCATCACGGGCCTTTCCCCACAATACAGAGAGAACATAGAGAAATAATAAAGTAATAATGATGCTTACAGTGACTGTTCAAAACCCCTCCATCCATCTGTCCTTTTCTACCTCCCCCTTCTCCTCTTCCCTCCATCCTCTTTCCATCCATCCTCTTTCCATCCCTTTCACCTTCCAATCAAGCAGTAGAGAGAGAGAGAGAGAGAGAGAGAAAGAGAGAGAGAAAGAGAGAGAGAGAGAGAGAAAGAGAGAGAGAGAGAGAGTGTGAGAGAGTGTGAGAGAGAGAGAGAGAGAGAGAGAGAGAGAGAGAGGGAGAGAGAGGGAGAGAGAGTGTGAGAGTGAGAGAGAGAGAGAGAAGGTACTCTAGTCTGACATCTCCTCTAAAGCTAAACTTCAGTTATTTTCATATCAGTATTTCAACAGAAACACAATCTCTCTGTACACACACACACACACACACACACACACACACACACACACACACACACACACACACACACACACGCACTGCACAGCACAGCGCTGTAGCTAATCTTCAGATTGATGATGGATTTGCATACATTCATTAGAGCGCAGGGGACTCGTGCCGACAGAAGGTGCTTAGGCAGTGTGAATTAAGGTTCATTCACTTAATGAGAAGTAAATATTTAGCCTGCAATGAACAACTGATAAAAATGTGTGTCGTGGATTACGCTAGCCTTTCGGCTACTAAACCCCAACTTAAAACAAACAAAACACTTTTAAATACCTGAATATATTAGCCCCCCGTTTAACTTTATACACATGCATACAGGTCCACACACAAGCATGGCGACACACACACAAGCATGGCGACACAAACACACACACGCACACTTTCAAAGTCACAGACACGGCACGGAACAAGCACTCTTTACGATCCAGGAATAGCACTGGTAACGTTATTCAATAACAGAGAGTTTCACTGTTATATTCATATTCCTGTGTACTCTGCATTACCGGGGGGACTGTGGATAAGCCACACACCAAACCCCACACACACCACCTCCTGGGAGGATGCACTGTGATGAAATCAGATTGAATTGACTTTCTCACACGGTGTGTTTTGTGTGACAGGAGAGAAAAGCTGGGCCGGCAGTTTACACCAGTCCCCGAGGACCATCCCCTAGAGACACACAGCAGGCACCTGTCCATGTGCTTATACAGATGTAGGATCTTCATTTGATCCCTCTTTTGCTACTGAGAATTCCCCAGCACAGCAGGAAACGCAAACTTGTAGTGTATTTTAGTTTTAAACAGGCTTCTAAGTTTGTAAGTTTGTAATCCACTATGACATTTAAGACTTGATTTTCCTTAAAGAAAAATATATGAACCCTAAAAAAATGTCCATTATTTTCCTGCTGTAGCAAACTGGCTCAAATGAAGATCCTACATCTGAACCTCTCTCTGATAGAGGGAATGATAGAGATAGCGATGGAGAGAGGGATGGAGAAATAGGGAGAGTGTGAAAGAGAGCGAGAGGGGAAGCAGGTGAAGCACAGGTAAAAAGACCCTGAACATGAGACTGTATTGATCGCCCCTCACAGATGCACTCTCAAGTGTGTGTGTGTGTGTTTGTGTACAGTGCCTACAGAAGGTAAACACCCCACTTGGAATTCTTTACATTTTACTGTGGTACAAAATGGGATTAACCTTTTACTGCAGTGGGCTGAATCAGGGTCACACAGAGTGTTTCTTGGTAGTCTTAAACACATCTATTTTGAAACAAAAGGAATACCTTACACACATGGTTATGGGTTTAAAAAAGAAGACCCCTGTACCATGTCAGATATAGAGTTGAAATGTATTCAGTTTTGCGTCCATACATGTTAGAATTGATTGCAGCTGTGAGACTTCTTGGGTAAGACTCATAAGAGCTTTGCACACCTGTATTGTGCAATATTTTCAAGTCTTGACATAGATTTTCAAGTAGATCAAAAGTCAAAACTGTAACTTGGACACTCAGGAAAATTCACTGTCTTCTTGGTAAGCAACTAGAGTAGATTTGGCGTTGTGTTGTAGGTTATTATCCTCCTGAAAGTTGAATTCCTCTCCAAGTGTCTGGTGTAAAGCAGCCTGAATCAGGTTTTCCACTAGGATTTTGCCTGTGTTTAGCTCCAACCTGTTTCTTTTCATCCTGAAAAACTCCCCAGTCTTTGCTGATGTCAAGCATACCCATACCATGATGCAGCCACCACCATGCTTGAAAAATAAGGAGGCAGTTATGTTGTGCTTCAGCCTGAATTAAAAATGGATTGAAAATATTTTTTTCTCACCCATCTACACACAATAATGACAAAGTTTAAACATGTTTGTAGAATTGTTTTTGCTAATTTATTGAAAATGAAATACAGAAATATCTAATCTCATTTAAATAAGTAGTCACACCCCTAACTCAATACTTTGGGTATGTCTGTCACTGGATTTGGGGATTTTCATCATCATATCAGATTTTCTTAAACTCTGTTAAGTTAGATGGAGAGCGGCGATACATTTCCAATGGCATTGAAGTCTGGGCTTTGGCTGGGCGAATTTAAGGACTTTCACATTCTTGTTCTGACGCCATTCCAGCGTTGCTTTGGCTGTATGCTTGGGTCATTGTCCTGTTGGAACGTAAATCGTCACCCCTGTCTAAGGTAGTTTTCACTCTGAATCAGGTTCTCATCAAGGATTTGCCTGTATTTGGCTCCATTCGTTGTTCCCTCTGTCCTTACCAGTCTCCCAGTCCCTGCCGCTGAAAAGCATCCCCATAGCATGATGCTGCCACCACCACGCTTCACGGTAGGGATGGTGTTAGATGGGCGATGAGCTGTGCCTGGGTTTCTGCAGACATAGTGCTTTGTATTCAGGCCAAATAGTTACATTTTTGTCTCATTAAACAACAGAATATTTTGTCTTTCACGTGCCTTTTTGAAAACTCCAGATGTGCCGTCTTGTGCCTTTTACTCAGGAGTGGCTTCTGTCTGGCCACTTTCCCATGAAGCCCAGATTGGTGAAGCGCTGTAGAGACTGTTGTCCTTCTGGCAGGTTCTCCCATCTCAGCCAAGGAACTCTGTAGTTCTGTCATAGTGGCCATTAGGTTCTTGGTCACCTCCCTGACCAAGGTCCTTCTTGCCCGGTTGCTCAGTTTGTTCAGACAGCCAGCTGTAGGCAGAGTCTGGGTAGTTCCATATTTTTTCAATTTCTCAATGATGGAGACCAATGCACTTTTGTAAACTTTCAACACTATAGACATCGTTTTATACCCGTTCACAGATATACAGTGGGGCAAAAAAGTATTTAGTCAGCCACCAATTGTGCAAGTTCTCCCACTTAAAAATATGAGAGAGGCCTGTAATTTTCATCATAGGTACACTTCAACAATGACAGACAAAATGAGAAGAAAAAAATCCAGAAAATCACATTGTAGGATTTCTAATGAATTTATTTGCAAATTATGGTGGAAAATAAGTTTATCTCAATACTTTGTTATATACCCTTTGTTGGCAATATCAGAGGTCAAACGTTTTCTGTAAGTCTTCACAAGGTTTTCACACACTGTTGCTGGTATTTTGGCCCATTCCTCCATGCAGATCTCCTCTAGAGCAGTGATGTTTTGGGGCTGTTGCTGGGCAACACGGACTTCCAAAGACTTTCTATGGGGTTGAGATCTTGAGACTGGCTAGGCCTCTCCAGGACCTTGAAATGCTTCTTACGAAGCCAGTCCTTCATTGCCCGGGTGGTGTGTTTGGGATCATTGTCATGCTGAAATACCCAGCCACGTTTCATTTTCAATGCCCTTGCTGATGGAAGGAGGTTTTCACTCAAAATCTCACGATACATGGCCCCATTCATTCTTTCCTTTACACGGATCAGTCGTCCTGGTCCCTTTGCAGAAAAACAGCCCCAAAGCATGATGTTTCCACCCCCATGCATCACAGTAGGTATGGTGTCCTTTGGATGCAACTCAGCATTCTTTGTCCTCCAAACACGACGAGTTGAGTTTTTACCAAAAAGTTATATTTTGGTTTCATCTGACCATATGACATTCTCCCAATCTTCTTCTGGATCATCCAAATGTTCTCTAGCAAACTTCAGACGGGCCTGGACATGTACTGGCTTAAGCAGGGGGACACATCTGGCACTGCAGGATTTGAGTCCCTGGCGGCGTAGTGTGTTACTGATGGTAGACTTTGTTACTTTGGTCCCAGCTCTCTGCAGGTCATTCACTAGGTCCCCCCGTGGGGTTCTGGGATTTTTGCTAACCGTTCTTGGGATCATTTTGACCCCACGGAGTTGAGATCTTGCGTGGAGCCCCAGATCGAGGGAGATTATCAGTGGTGTTGTATGTCTTCCATTTCCGAATAATTGCTCCCACAGTTGATTTCTTCAAACCAAGCTGCTTACCTATTGCAGATTCAGTCTTCCCAGCCTGGTGCAGGTCTACAATTTTGTTTCTGGTGTCCTTTGACAGGTCTTTGGTCTTGGCCATAGTGGAGTTTGGAGTGTGACTGTTTGAGGTTGTGGACAGGTGTCTTTTATACTGATAACAAGTTCAAACAGGTTAATACAGGTAATGAGTGGAGGACAGAGGAGCCTCTTAAAGAAGAAGTTACAGGTCTGTGAGAGCCAGACATCTTGCTTGTTTGTAGGTGACCAAATTCTTATTTTCCACCATAATTTGCAAATAAATTCATAAAAAATCCTACAATGTGATTTTCAGGATTTTTTTTTCTCATTTTGTCTGTCAGAGTTGAAGTGTACCTATGATGAAAATGACAGGCCTCTCATATTTTTAAGTGGGAGAACTTGCACAATTGGTGGCTGACTAAATACTTTTTTGCCCCACTGTATGTCTCATCACAATTCTATCTCTGAGATCTAATCAAATCTAATTTTATTAGTCACATGCTCCGTATACAACAGGTGAAATGCTTACATTCAAGCCCCTTACCGACAGTGCAGTTTAAAAAATAACGGATAAGAATAAGAGATAAAAGTAACAAGTAAATAAAGAGGAGCAGTAAATAATATATATACAGGGGGGTGCCGGAACAGAGTCAATGTGCAGGGGCACCGGTTAGTTGAGGTAGTATGTACATGTAGGTAGAGTTAATTAAAGTGACTTTGCATAGATGACAACAGAGAGTGGTGTGGAGAGGGGCAATGTGAATAGTCTGGGTAGCCATTTGACTAGATGTTCAGGAG
>NC_034180.2:41166086-41173586 GCF_002021735.2 Oncorhynchus kisutch
AGTGTAGTTACAGGGTTAATTCAGTGTAGTTACAGGGTTAATTCCGTGTAGTTACAGGGTTAATTCAGTGTAGTTACAGGGTTAATTCAGTGTAGTTACAGGGTTAATTCAGTGTAGTTACAGGGTTAATTCAGTGTAGTTACAGGGTTAATTCAGTGTAGTTACAGGGTTAATTCAGTGTAGTTACAGGGTTAATTCTGTGTAGTTACTGGGTTAATTCAGAGTAGTTACAGGGTTAAAACAGAAACAACTCAAAGAGTTAAGTTTAGGTATTAATTCCCCAGTGGTTGAAGTTAGGGCTATGGATTGGGGAAAGCTTAAAACAAATGAATTAAGCAATTAGCTCCAAGAGGGTGTGGTATATGGACAATATACCACGGCTAAGGGCTGTTCTTAAGCACGACACAACGCGGAGTGTCTGGACACAGCCCTTAGCCGTGGTATATTGGCCATATACCACAAACCCCAGAAGTGCCTTACTACTATTATAAACTGGTTACCAATGTAATTAGAACAGTAAAAATAAATGTTTTGTCATACCTGTGGTATACGGTCTGATATACCATGGCTGTCGACCAATCAGCATTCAGAGTTCGAACCACCCAGTTTATAATAAAAAAGAATGCGCTGTGCCCATTAAGTATCATCAAGTACTCTGCTTGCGAGAGAACTGTGAACTGTTTTAGGGTGAGCGCTGATGAAGGCATAAATCAACGTCCTCAGGACCTTTTCAAATGTCGGAAATCGACGGCTCTTTCTTGACTAGCCTGTGTATTTAATATGTGGCGTAGCTTGTGTAAATCTGTCACCTGTTAAAGGTGTGTATGACGTAGCTTGTGTAAATCTGTCACCTGTTAAAGGTGTGTATGACGTAGCTTGTGTAAATCTGTCACCTGTTAAAGGTGTGTATGACGTAGCTTGTGTAAATCTGTCACCTGTTAAAGGTGTGTATGACGTAGCTTGTGTAAATCTGTCACCTGTTAAGGTGTGTATGACGTAGCTTGTGTAAATCTGTCACCTGTTAAAGGTGTGTATGACGTAGCTTGTGTAAATCTGTCACCTGTTAAAGGTGTGTATGGCGTAGCTTGTGTAAATCTGTCACCTGTTAAAGGTGTGTATGACGTAGCTTGTGTAAATCTGTCACCTGTTAAAGGTGTGTATGACGTAGCTTGTGTAAATCTGTCACCTGTTAAAGGTGTGTATGGCGTAGCTTGTGTAAATCTGTCACCTGTTAAAGGTGTGTATGACGTAGCTTGTGTAAATCTGTCACCTGTTAAAGGTGTGTATGGCGTAGCTTGTGTAAATCTGTCACCTGTTAAAGGTGTGTATGGCGTAGCTTGTGTAAATCTGTCACCTGTTAAAGGTGTGTATGGCGTAGCTTGTGTAAATCTGTCACCTGTTAAAGGTGTATATGATGTAGCTTGTGTAAATCTGTCACCTGTTAAAGGTGTGTATGACGTAGCTTGTGTAAATCTGTCACCTGTTAAAGGTGTGTATGGCGTAGCTTGTGTAAATCTGTCACCTGTTAAAGTTGTGTATGACGTAGCTTGTGTAAATCTGTCACCTGTTAAAGGTGTGTATGGCGTAGCTTGTGTAAATCTGTCACCTGTTAAAGGTGTGTATGGCGTAGCTTGTGTAAATCTGTCACCTGTTAAAGGTGTGTATGGCGTAGCTTGTGTAAATATGTCACCTGTTAAAGGTGTGTATGGCGTAGCTTGTGTAAATCTGTCACCTGTTAAAGGTGTGTATGGCGTAGCTTGTGTAAATCTGTCACCTGTTAAAGGTGTGTATGGCGTAGCTTGTGTAAATCTGTCACCTGTTAAAGGTGTGTATGGCGTAGCTTGTGTAAATCTGTCACCTGTTAAAGGTGTGTATGGCGTAGCTTGTGTAAATCTGTCACCTGTTAAAGGTGTGTATGGCGTAGCTTGTATAAATCTGTCACCTGTTAAAGGTGTGTATGGCATCCCTCTCTCTGCATCTCCACAGCAGACCAGGGAATCCTCTATGACTGTACTGCCACAGCACTGGGACCTGTAGCCGTCATGGAGCAGCCCTCCACAGCACAGTTGCCCCCCTGACGGGGAGTAAGGCACCTGCCCACAGCAAGTGTCACCCACCCCCACCGACACACGTCCCTGTCCCGCATCAAGACAGCACACCTCACCTGGGGGAGAGGAGGAGGAGGAGGAATAAGAGGAAGAGGAGCAGTAATCTGTCAGTTTGTTTTGTTGGTAAGGTAAGAAAACATTGTGATTAAGTTTCAAACACTGTAAACAGTTTATTTCCCAAAACATTTTGAAGAGAAGTGAAACTGAAACAGATGGAAACGATATATATGGTTTTCTTATGAGGCAGAACATGAACAACTATAGATTTTTGCTAAATGATGTACTATGGGCACTCACCGGTCGCCACAGGAATGTAGTATCTTCCACAGCATTGGTGATCCGGGAGAGGTGGGAGGAGCTTCCCACCACAGCACAGAGTGTGGGAGGAGTTTGGTGAGGGCAGGTAACGCCCCTCACAGCACAGGTGTAGAGGTTTACTGGTGTAGACCACACCATCACAACACACCTGGAGAACACACACACACAAAGGAAGAATTAAAGAGAGCGAGAGAGAGAGAGAGAGACAGAGGACTCAGAGAGAAAGAGAGAGGGGGTGAGGGAAGAGAGATCGACACAGAGAGGGGGGGGGAGTTAATTAGCTGTGTACAACATGCCCTGCTCCCTCCACCTGTGTTCAGGTAGAGTATATAAAATGACCGCTGTGTGTACTGCTTTTGTTCTACACGACAGGCCTGTGCCTCTATAATGATTCGACTGTATTATGGTATAAAGTGTGTGTCCTTGGGTACGCCTGGGTTCTTTTGTCTTCATTATCCTGGTGTGTGTGTGTGTGTGTGTGTGTGTATGTCTGTGTGTGTCGCAAGATTCCCGCGCTGAGGGGACAGACGTATGGCGTATGGGTAGCTTGCCAAGTTGGCCGGCTTTCAATGACATGAGGATTGCAGCAATCGTCAGACGACAAGTTAATCTGTTTAGTGAAAACAATCGCTGGGAGGAGGACAATGACTGTGTCTCCTGCATAAATAAAACGTTTTCAAACATCTGACTGTGTCTGTTGTGTTCCGGCAGGAGAGCTTTACACCAGCGTTTCTCAAATACCAAGGGGGGCATTGTTTTGTTACATCCCTACACTTGCACACCTGTGCCCATATAAATAATACTTCTTAGCCTCTTACATGAGATGTACTTCTAAGTCGAAAGATTCGGAGAAAATGTTCAGAATGATGATGTTTTCCTCCAAAGGATAATAATTGAACTAGTCAACTGGCTGTGCTAGTATTGGAGTGGAACACAAATGGGCTGCCCTGTGTTTCCCTGTTACTGCAGTACCAGAACTAGTCAACTGGCTGTGCTAGTATTGGAGTGGAACACAAATGGGCTGCCCTGTGTTTCCCTGTTACTGCAGAACCAGAGTTGAGTTAGGATTTCCAGTTTGTTTATTTGTCATATACAAATGATTACAGTACCAGTCAAAAGTTTGGACACACCTACTCATTCTAGGGTTTTTCTTTATTTTTACTATTTTCTACATTGTAGAATAATAGTGAAGACATCAAAACTATGAAATAACACATATGGAATCATATAGTAACCAAAAAAGTGTTAAAACAAATCAAAATATGTTTTATATTTTCAATTCTTCAAAGTAGCCACTCTTTGCCTTGATTACAGCTTTGAACAATCTTGGCATTCTCTCAACCAGCTTCGTGAGGAATGCTTTTCCAACAGTCTTGAAGGAGTTCCCGCATATGCTGAGCACTTGATGTCTGCTTTTCCTTCACTCTGCGGTCCAACTCATCCCAAACCATCTCAATTGGGATGAGGTTGGGTGATTGTGGAGGCCAGGTCATCTAATGCAGCACTCCATCACTCTCCTTCTTGGTCAAATAGCCCTTACAAAGCCTGGAGGTGTTTTTGGGGTCATTGTCCAGTTGAAAAACAAATTATAGCCCCAATAAGCGCAAACCAGATGGAACGGCAAATCGCTGCAGAATGCTGTGGTAGCCACGCTGGTTAAGTGTGTCTTGAATTCTAAATAAATCACAGACAGCAAAGCACCCCCACACCATCACACCTCCTCCTCCATGCTTCACTGTGGGAACCACACTTGCGGAGATAATCTGTTCACCTACTCTGCGTCTCACAAAGACACAGCGGTTGGAACCAAAAATCTCAAATTTGGACTCATCAGACCAAAGGACAGATTTCCACCGGTCAAATGTCCATTGCTTGTGTTTCTTGGCCCAATCAAATCGCTTCTTCTTATTGGTGTCCTCTAGTAGTGGTTTCTTTGCAGCAATTTGACCATGAAGGCCTGATTCACGCAGTCTCCTCTGAACAGTTAATATTGAGATGTGTCTGTTACTTGAACTCTGTGAAGCATTTATTTGGGCTGCAATTTCTGAGGCTGGTGACTCTAATGAACTAATCCTCTGTAGCAGAGTGTCACGTTCTGACCTTTATTTCCTTTGTTTTGTATTTATTTAGTATGGTCAGGGCGTGAGTTGGGTGGGCAGTCTATGTTTGATTTTCTATGATTTGGGATTTCTATGTTTCGGCCTAGTATGGTTCTCAATCAGAGGCAGGTGTCATTAGTTGTCTCTGATTGAGAATCATCCTTAGGTAGCCTGGGTTGCACTGTTTGTTTGTGGGTGATTGTCTATGTTAGTGGCTTGTGTCAGCACAGGTCTCATTTGTAGCTTCACGGTCATCATTGGTTTATTGTTTTTGTTACTCTTTTGTATAGTGTTTCAGTGTTCAGTGTTCTCTTTATTAAAATTCACTATGAACACATACCACGCCGCATATTGGTCCTCTGATCCTTCTCGCCTCTCCTCTTCCGATGAAGAGGAGGAAGACCGTGACACAGAGGTAACTCTGGATCTTCCTTTCCTGTGGCGGTCCTCATGAGAGCCAGTTTCATCATAGCGCTTGATGGTTTTTGCAACTGCACTTGAAGAAACTTGAAAAGTTCTTGAACCGTTCCATATTGACTGACCTTCATGTCTTAAAGTAATGATGGACTGTTGTTACTCTTTGCTTATTTAAGCTGTTCTTGCCATAATATGGACTTGGTCTTTTAACAAATAGGGCTATTTTCTGTTTACCACCCTTACCTTGTCATAACACAACTGATTGGCTCAAAAGTATTAAGAAGGAAAGAAATTCCACAAATGAACTTTTAACAAGGCACACCTGTTAATTGAAATCCATTCTAGGTGAGAGAGAGAATGCCAAGAGTGTGCAAAGCTGTCATCAAGGCAAAGGGTAGTTTGGAGAATTTAAAGGTGTGTTTAACACTTGTTTGGTTACTACATGATTTCATATGTGTTATTTCATCGTTTTGATGTCTTCACTACTTTTCTACAATGAAGAAAAGAAACCTGGAATGAGTAGGTGTGTCCAAACTTTTGACTGGTACTGTACATGAAGGGAGTTACTATGTTACTACTATTATGTTATTATATGGGCAACAACTTATTCTATGTGTAAAGAGAGTTACCTGTCTCTGAGGTTGGTAGCAGGACGCCCCACACACCCCCTGAGAGGCGAAGCACTGCAGGTAGGAGCATCTGACCTCTGACACCTCACCCCCCTGGGTCACACTTGACCCCCACTCGGCCCCCCCACAGGGTCTCAGCATCTTCCTCCACACCTCGTAGCCTAGCATGATACCACAGGGCTGACCTGGAGAAGACCACTCCACCCTCACTGATCTGGAGGAGGGAAAGAGGGGGAGAGAGAGAGAGAGCGTTAGGGGAGGAAGAGAGTGAAGTGGGAGAGGGAGGTCAAACAGAGGGCCAGAGAAAGAAATATCAGGATTGAGTTGAAAAGCCACACACACCACCCAGTGCGGACTGCCCCGTCTCGAGCTCCCTCAGTCAGTCATGGTGTCAGAGTGTTTTATACACTTCAAATATAGATTTTTCTCTTTTTAACTACTGTACCTTTGGCAGATACTAACCATGAAGGAGACACACACACAAAGATTGGAAAGCAGCTGCGGTCATCCCCCTCTTCAAAGGGGGGGACACTCTTGACCCAAACTGCTACAGACCTATATCTATCCTACCGTGCCTTTCTAAGGTCTTCGAAAGCCAAGTCAACAAACAGATTACCGACCATTTCGAATCTCACCATACCTTCTCTGCTATGCAATCTGGTTTCAGAGCTGGTCATGGGTGCACCTCAGCCACGCTCAAGGTCCTAAACGATATCTTAACCGCCATCGATAAGAAACATTACTGTGCAGCCGTATTCATTGATCTGGCCAAGGCTTTCGACTCTGTCAATCACCATATCCTCATCGGCAGACTCGACAGCCTTGGTTTCTCAAATGATTGCCTCGCCTGGTTCACCAACTACTTCTCTGATAGAGTTCAGTGTGTCAAGTCGGAGGGTCTGCTGTCCGGACCTCTGGCAGTCTCTATGGGGGTGCCACAGGGTTCAATTCTTGGACCGACTCTCTTCTCTGTATACATCAATGAGGTCGCTCTTGCTGCTGGTGAGTCCCTGATCCACCTCTACGCAGACGACACCATTCTGTATACTTCCGGCCCTTCTTTGGACACTGTGTTAACAACCCTCCAGGCAAGCTTCAATGCCATACAACTCTCCTTCCGTGGCCTCCAATTGCTCTTAAATACAAGTAAAACTAAATGCATGCTCTTCAACCGATCGCTACCTGCACCTACCCGCCTGTCCAACATCACTACTCTGGACGGCTCTGACTTAGAATACGTGGACAACTACAAATACTTAGGTGTCTGGTTAGACTGTAAACTCTCCTTCCAGACCCATATCAAACATCTCCAATCCAAAGTTAAATCTAGAATTGGCTTCCTATTTCGCAACAAAGCATCCTTCACTCATGCTGCCAAACATACCCTTGTAAAACTGACCATCCTACCAATCCTCGACTTTGGCGATGTCATTTACAAAATAGCCTCCAATACCCTACTCAACAAATTGGATGCAGTCTATCACAGTGCAATCCGTTTTATCACCAAAGCCCCATATACTACCCACCATTGCGACCTGTACGCTCTCGTTGGCTGGCCCTCGCTTCATACTCGTCGCCAAACCCACTGGCTCCATGTCATCTACAAGACCCTGCTAGGTAAAGTCCCCCCTTATCTCAGCTCGCTGGTCACCATAGCATCTCCCACCTGTAGCACACGCTCCAGCAGGTATATCTCTCTAGTCACCCCCAAGACCAATTCTTTCTTTGGCCGCCTCTCCTTCCAGTTCTCTGCTGCCAATGACTGGAACGAACTACAAAAATCTCTGAAACTGGAAACACTTATCTCCCTCACTAGCTTTAAGCACCAACTGTCAGAGCAGCTCACAGATTACTGCACCTGTACATAGCCCACCTAAAATTTAGCCCAAACAACTACCTCTTTCCCAACTGTATTTAATTTTTATTTAT